>NW_015173673.1:139967-153734 GCF_001447785.1 Gekko japonicus | reverse complement strand
ATGCATATGCCAGGAGGTAGAACAGTGGGTAGACAACTGTCTCTCTGTGCCATGGTGAATGTAAACCAAACTGGTGCAAAGGCACCCCTCCAGCATCAAAGAATAGAGGGTCCATGGTCTCACATTCAGATAGATTTTATAGGTCTATTTCCCACCACAGCCCAGCGTAACAAATATTGTCTCACAATAATTGATCCATTCAGTAAATAGGTAGAGGCCTTTCCCTGCAAAAACAACATGGCAGTCATAATGGCCCACCTCCTCTTTAATAACGTTTGGAGTAGGTGGGGCATCACAGGTACTTTAGGTTCAGATATGAGATCCCAATTTATTGGTGAGGTCACCCAGGAACTTTGCAAAGCCCTTGGGGTTCAGCAAAGGTTCCACATTGTAGGGCATCTCTAAGCTTCCGCCCATATAGAGCGTACCAATTGCACCCTGGAAGAGGCTCTATGCAAAATGGTCCATTCTTCCATCAAAGATTGGGACAAAAGACAGCCTATCATTCTCATGGTCCTTTGTGGCAAAACAGCAGTTCATGGCTTCTCACCACATTTGGTCATGACAGGTTGCAAAATGCATCTCCCCAAGGGTTTCTGGCTGGACACTGGCCTCCCCCCAGATCTCAAGCCTATAATTATAAATGATGAATGGGTGTGTTCACTGAGGTGTCCACCATTCATAAAAGAGTTGCCCTACACAGATGTGTGATCCTGACCAAGTCACTATAGCTTTTTCTAAGCTACTTCTCAAGGTTCTTTAGAGATATTTGTTTATTTAGTTCATTTTTACCCTGACTTTTTCCCCAATGGGGACTTAGAGTGGGAAAGGAGGCCAGGTATACTGTCTCATACAGGGCCTACAAAAACCTGGAACCCTCCCTATCCTCCCTAAAATTCAACTCTTTCATTAACTTTTTCCCCCAGTTTGGAACCAGTGTTTAAATCCAGTGCTTCACTGTAAGCTCTTCTACTTTTATTTTTTTAAAATAATCATATTATATGTTAGATAAAACATAAGGAACACTCAGAGGAAGGCTGACACTAAATTTTAAAGAAAGTACTGATTAAATTTATATTTTCTAATCAGGTTAGATTTTTAATCACAGGACAACTCTCTCTCTCTTTTTATCTGATTCCTACATTGCCTTTGCATTTGGCTACTCAGCATTTTATCTGGAGTTGTCCCCACTGGTAATACTATAGCTGCTGGAGTCACTAAAATTGTAAGCTACACCAGTGCAGAGCCTTGCTAATGCTGACATTTGATTTAGCATTGTAAGCAGCCCTGCCAGTCGCTCTCTCTCTCTCTCTCTCTCTCTCTCTCTCTCTCTCTCTCTCTCTCTCTCTCTCTGCTGCTGTTGTTCTAAGACATCAATAGGGAGTTATTCTAGGAGATATATTTCTTTTGTTGGTGTAAAAAGCACTGTTTGTCTTAATTATCCTTGACGTTTCAAACCTCATACTAGGCACTTCCTCCAGGGACAGAAACAACAACTAGTCTTCTCCAGAAACCAAGTGTGAAACGAATAAATAAAGTTCTGGTAGCTCAAGCAGCACAGTGAGACTTCTATTTTTACATCAGGAGGGGGGGGGAACATAGTTTTGACTGGTTTTTGTTTTTTGTTTTTTAAAAAAAATTGGTCTGCCTGATTCCATCCAAGAAAATGGAAGATACTGATAGACAAAATACTGTTACATACTTCCCCTGGCAGTAAGAAGTTCTAAACATACCACTGTAGGGGTTCATTTGTCTGAAAAAGTAATGCAGATGTATGGTGATTTTTGTAATATTTACTACTAGGAGTAAGGCCTATTGTGGGAAGAAATACAATGAGCTCTAGAAGGAAGCTCCAGATCAGTGTCCCAGCTGTGGTTGGTGGGGCAGCAGAGAGAAGAGGGAGGCAAGCCATGTTTCTTTCTTTCTGCTTAGCTATAAGGCAGGGCTGTCTCAAGTCATTTTGCTGCCCCAAGTGGGTAGTATGGGAAGACAGCCTCATGGTAACAGGTATAGTTCCCTCTACCCCTGACTTATGTTTTTTTGGGGGGGTTATGCAGTGACAGCTAAGGTAGAAAAGCACCCCCGTTTAGAAGAATGTTTAGGATTGCACTAACATTCTATTCTTTCCAAGATATTTAGGAAACAAACCTAAATAGGTCTACCCAGGGGTAAGCCCCACTTTATTCAATAAGTCTTTCTCCCAGGAAAGTGTTATAAGGATTATAGTTATATGACAAAGGGAGCTTTGACTCTCAAAAGCTTATACCCTGGAAAGTCTTGTTGGTCTTTAAGGTGCAATTGGACTGAAATCTTAGTTCCAAACTGTATCCAATAACTCTCTTTAATTAAACACAATCTGATTATTCTGTTATTGGGTCAGTAGGAGTAGCACTGTAAGAGTGCTATGGTCCACCAAGAAGAAGTAACATGGGGTGATGGGACACGATAAAGAGGATTGTGTGAGAAATTACAAAGTTCCTAGCCTGTGTGAAGAAAATTAAGGTCAAGGACTAGATGGACTACTGGATTGTTCAAGTATGGCTGAATATGTTCTTATCATGCATCTTTTCTTGCCTTAGTCAGGATAACTTCATTTGGGAGTTAATTAGAAAAGCCATTCCATGTACTTTGTATTACCATGTATTGTGTATGACTTTGCTTTGTGACCAGTTTTGTGAAGGCATAGGAAATCATCCAGAGAAAACAGTTAGAAAAAATTCAGAGATTCTTTGGGCTAACATACAGTTTTACAGGAAGCTGAAGGAAAAGGCCATGTACAAACAACCCCTCCATGTGTTGAGTGAACATGTGGAGAGGGACAGTGGACAAAATCATGCTGGCCCTGCCCCCTGACAATGCATAATTGCTGGCTTGTGAGCATGGTGCCTATGTGTGAAGGTAGCAGCCACATGGACTCTCCCTCCTTGTTATTGGTAATGTTTAGAAAGCAGTATCCCCAGTCACATGAAGCAAATGTACACATAGATGCTGCCTCCACACATAAACACCATACTCATGAGCTGGCAATCACATGAGCAGCACATGAGCTGGCACAGACAGCACACTCATGACTGCACTCCCTACTGGCACATTCAAGATGCAGAGGAGTGATGCACACAAGGCTAGAGACACAGCAGGATGAGTGGTTTATATGCATAACAAATGGGTAAAAGAATAGTTCTGTGAAGGGTGGCGGTGGTAGAAGGGGTGACAGCTAGACTTTTCATTGAAGCCTAAACAGGGGGCAATGATGGATAGCCATAATGCACAACCTTGAGGTGCCAAGGGTCTTTGGTTCCCTAAGTATAAAGCATTAAAAATAGATACTTCCTTCCAGAACACAGTTGTTTTCTTAAAACCATGTGTGCCTAAATGAAACCTGTATGATATACTGTTTTATCTGAAAGTTTCTCATCACAGCACCTCTGTTTTTCAATGTTTTATCAGCCAAATTGTACTTCTATTTAGCACAAACAAGTTTTTTTGTTTTAAACATCGAAAGATGGCTGAATTACTGTGCGTGTGATTGGGTATGATAAACTATGGTGATCCATACATACCCTTTCCCCTTTTTTTGACACTAAACTAGCACTAAGTGTGCAAAACTGGTACTCCTTCCAGATAAAGAAAGCCCCCATGCCCACCTCAACAACGAGGGCACTGCAGCACATGAAATCAGATGGCCCTGCAGTTGCTACCCACCCCAAACCACAAGTCCAGGACTCCAGGGCTACAAAATGACTGACAAGGAGTTGCTTGGCCCTGCCCAAAATGGCCACTGCTGCTACATTCAAACACTCTGACCCACAGATGGATGGATGACAAGCCAAGCAAGGAGGAGCCTGTGTACTTAAAACCCACCTCACTGACAGGCTGAAGAGGCAAAGAAAGCTGTGCTTAAGCCCTACTTTTTCCCACATGCTCTGACTCACAGGGATGGAGGTACAGAGCTGGACAGAGCTGCTTGCTCCTCCAACTTGTGTTAGTGTTCCTTCCTGATGGGCAGTAAGTAGACTTTAAACATTAAAAAAAACATTAATTTTGTTTAATATTAATGTCATTGAAAGCAAAAAAAGTGCAAGTGTAACAATGATCATATCTGATGTAGTTTAATTTTGTATTTTTTAAATATATGTTACATTCTCACACAGTAGTTGATTGTTCATGTAGATCTCATGACTAAAATAAATGTATTTTTATCCTTGCTTCTTGTTATTTTGTATTTATCTTTTCCCTAAAAGATACTATGAAAGTATTGGGGTGGCAAATTTATGTTCTTGGCTCAGGCTTAAAATATTGAATGGGGCTGTTTGGGTTGGATTTTGATTAATCAGCATTCTCATCCATAATAGTCCTGAGTCCCTAAAACTTCTTCAGAGATTCTTTATACAATACAGTTCACTTCTTTTCATTTTGAGTTTGGTGGTGTTTGGTCAGTTTCTTATTATGTGGTTTTAATTGTTTGTGGCTCTATGAAATTAGTTTCACTCTATTCATTCTGAATAAAAAAAAACACATTTCTGTACTTTAACAAATACAGGTGATCTCTCAGAAAAGCACCCACGCTGAACAATGCACTGTAGAAATCTAATGTACTTGGAATGGGCAAAGATGGTGTGCTATTAACTTGGCTGCTGTACCAAGTGGGCCCTAAGATGCTGTAAGTCTCTCCCCCCCCCTAAATAATGGCTTTATCTAGGAGTGAGCATCATCTTACAGAAATGTTGAACTCATTTGTTACGAGGGCTGAATCTGACATAAATGTCAGTTTGTCAGGCTGGCCCATGTGTGCCATATAATGTAACACCAGGTACCAGAGATATTAACTTTATAAATGACAGCAGCTGGTAAGCTCCAGGTTGGTATGTCCTCACTGCAAGGCCCCAGGGGCTGGGAGGGGGTGAAAAGGAAAAACCACATGGGCGGACTTGAGAGCCAGTGGCGCAGCACAGGGGTGATGTTCCAATGCAGCTTGACTGCTGCAGATAAGGTTGTTCTCCCATGCTGGAGCCACAATCAGAGTGGATCCATGCACTCCCCCCCCCAGTAGTCTTCTCTTCCTGCCTTGCACCAGTTCCTCACAGGCTGCATAAGAGCCCTGAATGGGCTAGGGCTGCCAAGTGGGAGCGGGGGGAGCGGGGGGAGGATAAACCCCTGCTTCGGAGGCCTGATTCCCGCTGCCGCAGAATCAGGCCCCAGGGGGAACTCCGCCCCCCAAAGCGCAGCGTGGCTGTGTCACCAGAGGTGATGCAACCACATCAATCACGTTGGGGGCGTGGCCCCGATCATCGGAGGGAAAACTCTATGGTTTTCCCTCCGACGATCGGGGCCACACCTTCAATGTGATCGACGCGCGTGCATCGACGGACGACTCCCGGAGCCCAGCCAGGCTCCCCCGCCGGTAAGAAATTTTGACTTGCCAACCCTAGAATGGGCCAATTCCAGCTCCTGGACATTGACGGACAACTCCCGGAGCCCGGCAAGGCTCCGCCGCCGGTAAGAAATTTTGACTTGGCAACCCTAGAATGGGCCGATTCCAGCTCCTGGGCCTTAGGTTTGACACCCTGATTTAGGAGGTAGGCTCACACACCTACTTGCAACATAATGAGTGGCAACTGCTACCAACCCAGAATAAAACTAATTTGTTCCAAGATAAAAGTTGTAAAAACTCTCTCTCACACACACACACACCTTTACAGTTGGCTACCTCTTGTTATGGATGGGTGGCATTTGACATCTTCTGCCATGCCTCATAAAAGATAGGAAGACCCCAAGGAAAAAAAAGTGATTCACATTCTAGACAAGAATATTAATGCAGTGCTTCTTGGATCAAAGATCTAGTAATTCCTAGCAAAACATGAAACCCACAAGGTCCTCATCCCCAAACTTATGCATTACTAATTTTAGCTGTTCAAATTCCTCTGTCCCTGATGGTTGTTACAGAAAATCTTATAGGCTGAAGGAAGCATTTTGTTGAAGTCAAGTATCAGAATACCATGTAGAAAATCTATGTACCTAGCAGACTGAAAAGCAGACAGCAGGTGTCCAGGAGGTATTGTACGCAAACTTCTTGTCCAAAGCCATACATGCACATCGGAATTCTAACCTCATGAGAATGTTCAAGCATTCTAACCCCAAATAATGGAAGAGATTATCAGATGCACTTGGTGTGAAATGAATAAAATGCAAAACAGTGCTTTGGAAGGTCCTTGCCCGGAGACAGAATTTCAAGAGCAGAAATACCTTTGCCTCTCCTTTAAAAGAGCACTCCTTTATCCTCTAATACCAGAATATTTAGGAAGGGTCACTTAAAATCATATTAATTTTAATATCAGAAACACTGTAAGACTAATAAAAGGGAAGGAATGCAGTTTAAAAGCCATAATGCCACTTCAGCTAAGTACTTTATATCTACTATCATGATATGCAATTTGCAAAAGCTTCCAGTATACTATTTTCAGGCCATTTTGTCTCTCAGATTATTGATGTCCTGCCGACAAATAAAAGCAGGCTTTATCTTTCATTCACTTGCAGAGTTGCTTTGAGTAGGTGCAACAATACAGTAGCCGAATGCAGTGATTTTCTTCTTCAGGTTTTTCACTATGACAACTTTAATTGTAGTGCATGTTCATTGTAAATTACAACTAAAAAGAGATTTAGTGGTCATTGCTGGGATATCTATTCAAAATGACTGCATAATACATCAATTACTTCTGAAACATTGCCATGGTTTACCTTAGTGGGGAGCTCCCATCTAAATCTTGCAAGAGTACATATACCCTCTGGTTTTGCAGCCAGGAAGAATTCATGGACCATATTCAGTTCAATTGTTTTTAGTTCAATTATTATTTTTAGTTCAATTATCATTATTCCAATTCAAATTATCATTATTACTACTATTGTTATTATGACAGTATCTCACCATACTGATAAATTTTCCAGTAGAGCACAAAATCATTGTTTCAGTGATCAGAAGTTTTCAGATCAAGCAAGTCAGAAAAAACAACAACAACAAACAACAACTCTGAATAGTCAACTTCCATTAAAAAAAAAACCCAGACAATACACATTTAACACTGTTGTATAGAGCATTAAGCAATATCCATAATTCAAAGCCATTGTACCACAGATCAGGGTACAACACAAGAAAATGGAACTAAGGGATGCCAGGACAGAGTAGAACACCAGGAATAGGAAAAGGTGTCAGTGGCAGAAGGGGTCAGATAGGGGAAGTTAGCGAAGAAAAAAAAGAGAAGAAGAAAGGATTGGATTGGATTGGATTGGATTTACATCCCTGAAAAGTACTGAGACTGACTTTATTTGTGGATCAGGAACAAGACAACTTGCTTGGCTCACAGGCCGGCTTATATGTGTCCGGACACCCACACCCCAAACACACCCCACTCCCTGTATTGGCCATTTACAGTGGCCAAGAGTTCCATAGGCTCTCGGCCAGGAGCCTAGCCCCCCTATTAGTGCGGTCTAGGATCTGCAGAGTTCATTGTCCGAAGTGAAGCTCGATGGCTTCTGAGGACCGCATGGAGCCCTTGCCTTGCACTGGGTCTGGAATGAGTACATTACACCCCTTGGCCTGAAAGACACCCACACACAAAGTCCTTGAGATATGCTGGCGCCTTCCGCACCCGTGTGGAGGGGTTGAGTCCTGGGGTTGGCAGAGCCGGGACCAACGCCGATGTACTTGGCGAGGTGCTGGCCAGCAGTGGAGGAGATGGCACATAAGTCTTGCGGGGTGTTGTGGGCAGTTGGGCTGGTGGTTGACAGGGATCAGAGTCTGCGGGGACCATGGTTGCGACTGGTGGTAAAGGTTCCTCTGTATCGGGGGCAACCAGTTCATCCAGTTCCTCTGGTCGATGTGGTGGTGGAGAATTAATCCGTCCTCGCTGGAGACCTCGTAGGAGTGGGGCCCCTTAACTCTCACCACTCTCGCTGGAATCCAGGGGGTGGACTTGACAACGTTCCGAGCATACACAGGGTCCTCTGGAAAGAAACCCCATGCCGCTTACGGTGTCTCGGTGTCGGGTTCTCCAAGATAAAAGTTCAGGGCCCAGTCCAGGTGGAGTTGGTCCACTCTCATTGTGAGGCGTCTGCCTAGAAGTAGCTCGGCTGGGCTGCACCTCGTGGTGGTGTGTGGGGTGGTTGTCTGCCCGAAGAGGAACGAGGCTAACTTGTAATCTCAGTCCTTTTTATCTAGGCCTCGGAGCACATCTTTGGTGGTCGGTCCTCACCATGCGTTCTGCTTGGCTGTTGGTGGCGGGATGGAATGGGGCCGTGCAGACATGGCGGATCCCATAACAGCTGGTGAATTCCTGGAATTCCCCGGACGTGAAGGCGGTCCCATTGTCCGTCACCAGGGTGTCTGGGATGTCTTGTGCACTGAAGATCATCCTCATGGCTTTGATGGTACCGGGCCTACCTCCAACCACTTGCTGTATGCATCGACCAATATGAAAAACCGGGACTACCTCCAACCACTTGCTGTATGCATCGACCAATATGAAAAACAGCTGCCCCTGGAATGGCCCCGCAAAGTCCAGATGGAGCCAAGGCCAGGGGCCCTAGGCAGGTCCGGGCAAGAGGCTTGGCAAGGCTGACCTTCTGCTCAATGTCCTGGTCAAGCCCCGGCCACCAGACATAGGTGATATGGAGGGCTGGAGCCGGGTCGGGGTCTGTGGTGGGCAGCAGAAGGCAGCTCAGGGCATCTGCATGCCCCATGTATTTCCCAGGGTGATGTACGATCGTGTAGGAGTAGCCCACCAGGAATATTGACCAGCGCAGAACCCAAGGGGAAACCATCTGGGGTGATTGGTGGTCGGGGCCCAGGAGACCGAGGAGGGGCTTATGGTCCATAAGTACTATGAAACAGCAGCCATAGAGATAGTGGTGGAATTTTTTTACACCCGCCACTATCACCAGTGCCTCCTTGTTTATCTGTGCATAGTTGCACTCTGCAGATGACAAGGTTCGGGAGTAATAAGCAACCGGAAACTCCCAGCCATCTGGCAACCAATGGCCCAGGTCCGCCCCCACTGTACCCAACCCATACAGAGATGCGTCGCAGGCGAGAACCACTGGGAGCGATTAATCAAAATGGTGCAGTACGGCATTAGAAGTGAGCAAGTATTTGACCCCCTGGAAGGCCGCAGCGTGGGAGGGCCCCCAGACCCACGGTGTGTCCTTGTCCAGGAGCCTATGGAGCGGCTCCGCCACTGTTGCCTTCAGGGGAAGAAAAACATGATAAAAATTGAGCAGGCCCAAGAAAGCCTGCAGTTCAGTCTTGGAAGAAGAAGGGGGGGGGGGTTCCATAATCGCCTTAATTTTATCGTCCATGGGGTGGATTCCTTGGGCGGTCCTGGTGCGACTTCTCATAGGCGGTGGCTTCTCGAATCACTTTGTTGAGGTCGAGCATGTCCTGGTCAACGAGTTTCCTCTGGAGTTTGGGCTCCCGTAGGCCCAGCAGGAACTGGTTGAGGAGAGCGTCAGCCAGGTCTGGGAAGGAACATCTCGTGGTGGCTTGACAAAGGCCTGCCAAGAAGTCGGAGGCCATCTCGTCTGGCCCCTGGACCCTTGCGAAAAAGTCCATCCTCTCAGCGAATTTTGTGGGCTTTGGTGCAAGGTGATCAGACAACGCCTTGACCAAGGTGACGTACGTCTCATCATTGGTCAACCGAGGTGCGATCAGATCCTTCAGCGGGAGATGCGCCTCCATCCCACAGTACCTGAGGAGGTGAGTTTTCTTCTTTCCCGGATCGGTGATGTCATTGATCGTGAAGTGGCTCTCGAGTGTTTCGAGCCACGTTTCCTATTCTGTGGGGCGGGAGATGTCGAACGCGGGGAGACTCTCGCTGGCAGCGGCCATTTTACCAACTCCACGTGTAGGTCGTGGCTTGGAAGCTGCGGTTGATGGAGCAGGGAACAATGCAGTGCTGCTCTCGGGGTCAGTGGTGCGGTGCTTGATGCGGGGAGCGGTGCAGTAAGTGGCAAGCGGAGATGTGGGACACGAGACGGGACGGCGTGCATCAGCAGTCTCAGCGCTGGGGCTCGATGCGATGCTCCGATGCACGTGGTCGTTGTTCATGGGAGGTAAAATCCCACCTTCATCACCAGTGAAAAGTACTGAGACTGACGAGTGAAAACAGCTCTCATACTTTATTTGTGGATCAGGAACAAGACAACTTGCTCAGCTCACAGGCCGGCTTATATGTATCCAGACACCCACACCCCAAACACACCCCACTCCCTTTATTGGCCTTATACAGTGGCTGAGAGTTCCATAGGCTCTAGGATCTGCAGAGTTCATTGTCTTTGGAAGTGAAGCGCAACGGCTTCTGAGGACCACATGGAGCCCTTGCCTCGCACACGGTCTGGAATGAGTACATTACAATCCCACACTTCACTACCCAAAAGAGTCTCAAAGCAGTTTACAATCTCCTTTCCCTCCCCCTCCCCACAACAGACACCCTATGAGGTAGGTGGGATGAGAGAGCTCTTTCGAGAACTGCTCATGAGAGCACAGCTCTGAAAGAACTTGTTACTGACCCAAGGTCACACCAGCAGCTGCATGTAGAGGAGTGGGGAATCAAACCCAGTTCTCCCAGATTAGAGTCTGCACTCCCAACCACTACACCAAACTGGCTCTCAGAAAGGGCTGGATTCCATGATGGCTTTCTGCTAAGTTGGTCCAAGTTTTTCTTCAACAAAGAAATAATTACTGCATCAGAGGAAGCCTTTCTTCATCAGAAAAAAGTCGTGTACTGGAAGAGGCTCATAGGATCCAGTTTAGAAAAAGTAAGTTATAGAATAAAAAACAAAGATTTTTTTTAAAAAAATCAAATGTAAGGGCAAAACAACTTTTAACATATTTTTCTCATATACTGACTATATAACCTTTTATAACATTATCAGAATGTTGGTGAACAAACAGTATTTGTTTCAAATGTTCCTTGAATTTTTTGTTCTATATTGAAATAAAACTCAATTTTTAGAAAACAAATTATTATTCCCAGGGGTCGTTTCGTAGAAAAAGAGCTAGGGGAACTCATTAGCATAACTCATTAGCATATGCCACACCCCCTGACATCACCGGAAATGTGTCATAAGGCCACACACCCCGCCCCCAACGGTCCCGGCCACCACCGCCGGCCTTGCAACTCCATTGCCGAGCCCCATGAGGGGCCCGGCAGTGGACCTGCAAGGCCAGCAGGAGTGCAAGGAAGCCCCGCGAAGGCCCTCCCTGGCCCCAGGCAGGCAGGGGTGGGGAAAGGCAGGGAGGAAGTAACTTACCCTCCCTCTTCTCCTGCCTCCTCCTGTCTGAATGAGGGCCAGAAGCAGGGGGCGGGGCTTCGTCATGTGCCCCGCCCCCGTACCTCACCCGGGGGAACTGCGATCCCCCGCGATCCCCCCCGAAATGACCTCTGATTATTCCTATATCTGAACAGTTTGATTTTTTTGCATGCTATACATTTAGCTACTCTAAATTATATGGTAGAAAAATATTTTTATCTTGACTGATATACTATGATTTCTAGTGCCTTTTATGAAGTGCACTGCCATATCAACATGTTTTGCAATGAGCTTTAAAAAAATAGATCACGTCAGTGTTGTTCTTATGCTCTTAGAATAATATAGAATTGTCTGAGATATATAAATATAAAATGTTGAGATTTTTTAACTCACAAGAAAATGCTAAAATACCATTAATATATTTACACGTAGGCGATCATCCTGTTAGGGTAACTGAAGGTATTTTTAGCTGTTATAGGTATATTTACTATTATTACTATTATCATTATCCTTATTGTTGTTACTACTATTTACTGCCATGAGCATTATCATCCCTTACTGCTGCTATGTTGTTGAACCTTTAGTCTGTAGTCATAAGAGCAGAGAATGATTGTAATGTAATTGAAGATAACACTACTGTGTTACCACATCCTCACAAAGATGTGAACATACATTCAGATTAATCTGGCAAATTAGTTTATGTGTTTTTCAGGGTGTGGAAAACTAGGAGGTGGCTGTGAGTAGCTCATTTTGGTACAATCATTGTGCAGGGGGAGACTTATCCTAAGCAAATACTAGAAAACACCAAATCAAAGCACAGATAAATAGCACCTTCCTTAGCAACAACTAAAAATCAATCAGAACTACTCCAGTTTGCAGCAGGAGTCACTTTTTAAGCTAAAGGTGTCAAAATGGGAAAATGTGAAATAGAAGAAATAGAATTCATTAGGACAGGTGTTCAGTCTTCAAAATGTGAGGCCTTAATAGCAGAGAGGAGTGAAGTGCCAGCTCTCTGTGTGGTGCAGTGTGATTTGGGTGGGAAAAGGTAGATAGATCAAGATGGGGAGCAAAGATATACCTCTCTTAGTTTGCAAAGGAATGACATGAAAGAATGAGGGATCCAGTATGTTGGGAGCCTCTGTTGCAGTTCAATCAGACTCAGATTACTGGCTCTGAAACTAGGCTAGTTATACTGGTTTTGACCCATAGGATAATGTATGTTCTTTTAAGGAAACCAAAGGGTAAAGGAATACTTGAGAGCTGGGCACAACCCACAGTGAATGCTGTCCATGCTCTGTGCTTGCCTCATGGCACCAGTTCATGGTGTCGCACATGTAGTACTTTACATTTAAACTGGGAGGGTGGGGTGTGCAGATGAAAGTGGGGTGACTGGCAACACCTATATGCAGAAAATTTCTTACTCAATATTCATCCCTCTTTGGTGTTAAGAAGCATATTTACATTTTGCATTTGATGCATTGTTCTTATTTATTAGCTGAGATATATTGTAAAATGTTATGACGGAAAGGCAGATTAATAATTCAATAAATCTATTATAAAAATGCACACATTTCATTTGGAGTGATGAGAAGTATCTGTTGTCTAAAAATAAGAACACGGGAGCAATTGCCCCCCAAGCCAAAAATAATGAGGCAGACACAAGTGTTGGGTTTAACTATAGGGCCACTTTATTAACTGACAATTTTAGCTGGAACCAAAGGCAAGGGCAAAACCGATTGCGTTATGGTCAAGGCCAGAGGTCAAGGACCCCTCCCTTACCTTGTCAATAGGGCGAGCCACCCTGCCCCGGGTGGGAGCCCACTGCAGGGGCTACCATCCGGCCGGCTAGCCATTGCAGGACAACCCTGTAGCCCCATCCCCCAAGCCGCAAGGTTCAAAGAGAGGACCTAAACAGGGCAGTCCTGAAGGCAGTCCGTTTTCCCCGCCCCATGCCGCAAGGCACAAAGACTGTACTCACAGGACCCCTTAAAACCCAAATATGGGTGTCAGCTGGTGCTCACCGGACCGCAATCTGTATACCGCATAGCAACCTGCCTAAATGAAAGTGACCGACCTGGCTAACACAGCTCACCCCTATAACCACCTGCATCACTGCCGCAGTGCAGGGTAGGCGAAAACACCCCCTCCAAGTGCCAAACAGGAAGGGGTGAAAAATTCCTACCCGGCCCCAAAATCTGGCGACCAGCAAACACTGCACTACTAACAGGGCGGGAAGGGTGGGCCGACGAACGCGCGGGACTGCTGAGGAGGGAAGGCGGAGCCGGGCTTTAAGCCTTCACTGCTCCGCCCCCTCCTAAGTCCCGTATGTGGCGCTTTTGGCGCCAAACCTCCCTGCCTCTTCCGGCTGGGAGGCAAATGCGCTTCCTCAGCCCAACGGCCGGAACGGCCGTGGGCTGTTAAATTGTGTTGCCCCCCAAGCCAGAAATAATGAGGCAGACACAAGTG
>NW_015173673.1:139727-139899 GCF_001447785.1 Gekko japonicus | reverse complement strand
CCATGTTCCACTGGCTAAGGCCCAGCTGGAATCTATTGGCGTTCTCTAAGCACGCTGAGCTGTTCCACAAAGCAGCACCAACAGAATAACACATTCTTCCTCTCCAGCCAGCAGATCAACTTGTGGCTTATTCTGGGCGCGCTGAGCTGCCCCACAAAGCTGGCCACAAAGT
>NW_015173673.1:126628-136833 GCF_001447785.1 Gekko japonicus | reverse complement strand
ATGCAGTAGCCAAATTGCTCGCTCACAACTTTAATGCCAGCAGCTCATAAAGCAGAATTTTTGCACACAAGACTCCACAGCTTAGAGGAAACACTGGATGCAACCTTAGAAAACAATACCTGAAGGAAAAGAAGGATTACCAAATGTAGTCCTAGTTCCAAAATGTGAAAGTACCTGAGAGAAAACCTACCAAATATTCATATCGTGCCAATACTTTCTGTCATAACAGCCTGCACCCCCAACAAACCAGGACAAACTCCAGGCATAAAAGATACCCGAGGCAAACTAGAGACCCATCCATCCCCAGCCCCTTCATGCTACAGACTAAAGAGGGGGGTTTTGCCGCGGCCCTTTTTTTTTTTTTTTTTTTTTTCCAGTCCCGGAAGTGAATCGCCGCCAGGGGCTGGCCGGGACATCTGACCTGCTGTGATCCGAAACCATCAATCCCATGCTGGTACAAGGGTCCTGTGCCATGGAGGCCCCATCCTCAGTTGCCGCCTGCTGTAGCTAACCGTCCTTCAACAAGAGACAAAGGGGTTAGACTACTGGTTGAACACGCCAATAGCCGACACACAAGTTCTTACAGCATCAGCCCTTCCACCCGGACTTAATCCCTGTAGTGATAATCCTGTGGCCTGTGCCCAAGCATCCGACCGTTCCAGCATTGCTAACTGCACTTCATTCCCGTCTACAGCGAAGACAAGATAATAGCAGGTCACTTGGAACTGGCTCAGGGGCTGGAGGTTTGCCCCTCGTAGGGTTGCCAAGGGCTGGGTTGGAAAACACCTGTAAACTTCGAGGGTGGAACCAAGAAAAAAGGGGGGGGGTAATAATTGTCGGCCACCCAATCACAGCCTGCTCAGGGTGGTCGCAACCAGTGTTATCGGGCCCACAAGGCCAGGGACCACTGAGGTGGCTTGCGGTGCCCGAGACAACCCCAAGAGCTTCCAAACCATGAGCTATTTGGACTATAAGGCTGCTCAGCGAAAGGGGGGGGGCACATGGCACCATGCCTTAGAGTGTACCCTTCAAGGCAGCAACACTCCAATAAAGCAGTTCCTGCCTGCTGGTGACCAACTGCAAACAAGAGATCACTCCAGGCCCCACCAGGAGGCTGGCAATCGAGCCCCCAAGCGGTGGGCATCCTCTTGAGGCACCGTGCCACCAGCCCGCCGTTGTTCAGACAGGAGGAGGAAACTCCCTGAAACTAACTGCGACTGCTCACCTGTGCACCCAAGGCCAACATGAACTAAGGTGAAGGCGGCCCAAGTTGCGGTGCAAATGACTGCTGCGAGTCAATGCTAAAGTGATGCTGGAGAGTGCCATTAAGTCACAGCCGGCCCATGGTACGCCATGGTTTTTCAAGGCAAGAGACCATCAGAGGTGATCTGCCTGTGCCTGCTTAGCAACCCATATCCCTCAAATCTCCCCCAGACACTAACCAGACCAACCCCATGCAGCTGCTGAGATCTGGCGAAACAGGTTAGCCTGGGCCATCCATGACATAACTAAAATGGCTGACTGGGTCACCTTACAAAAAGATCAACCACGCCTGAAACAAAATGGCCCCCAAAGGAAACTAATATAAAAGGAAAATCCTAAGCTACCCTATATGGAGTCAAATCCTTAAATAAGGAGGGGCAGTGATGTCAACCCCGCCTGCAAAAGCCAAAAACCTTTCATTTTTTCATCCTCAGTTGGCTAATCTGCGCAACTGGGGAGGCTGATAAGTGAACCTGGGCCCAGCACTGCCCAGCAAATGCTGCTTCCTGAGTCTCACTCCCCCGATTAAAAAAGATGGGAGGGAGCCCCGTCAACCATGGGTGGTCCCTGGAACAAAATGGAAAGGCGTGGAGGTAAAGGTGTGGCGTAAAAGTCCTGGACCTTGCAGCCAACCAGGCCGCCCGCCACACGTGGGCCGCTCCCAGTTCCACTCCCCTGGAAATTACCACCCTGGGCCAGCTACTCCTGCAGAACACCCCATCCTGCCATCCCCAGCATAGGCTGCACTACAGCCTGGCCCCGCGGGGGGGGGGTGCGCAGCCGCGACCGCAGCCGCCGCCACCACCCAGACGCGGCCCCTTCAACGCGCCACCATCCTCCCGCGCCGATCACCGGTTCAGAGGCGGCGCAGCCCCCCAGAGCCGCCGCCGCGCTTCCCTTCCGATGTCCGGGCCCGGGCGGCCCCGCACCGCCACAAAGTCCACCGGGTCCGCCGCACCGCTCCGCACGGCGTCACGCACCCGCCGCCAGCCCCAGCAGGGAAGGCGGCACACTGGCAGGCCGTCCCTTCCGCGATCGCCCCGACGAGGAGCACGACCATGCGGCCCCAGAACAGGCAAGAAAGAACAAAAACAGCCGCACCGAGCTCCACCCGGCCGACGAACCGCGCGGGACTGCTGGTGCGGAGAGGCGGGGCTGGGCTTTAAGCCTTCACTGCCCCGCCCCCACCGAAGTCCCGTATGTGGCGCTTTTGGCGCCAAACCTCCCTGCCTCTTCCGGCTGGGAGGCAAAAGCACCTTCCCAGCCCAACGGCCGGAACGGCCGTGGGCTGTTAAATTGTGTTTTGCATATAGTGCCAGGAAAGTTCCCACCAAAATGATTTTACTTTGATATAAAGACATCGCTGTTTGACTATATGGATTAAACCATTTTTAATGTAAACATGAACTGTATATTGTTTCAATAATATTGGTCTTTGGGACTGTCAATAACCCACTGACTCAAAGGCTAGCTGAGAAGAAAAGAGTAGTTATGGGATGAGGATGCCACGATAATAATGGATGAAAAAAGAGGACAATGACAACAACTTATCATGTATAAGAAAACACCTTGAGAATGGGATGGGAAACAAAATTAATCTGGGGATCTAATACATAAACTGTGGACTTTCAAAATATTGAATATAAGGGTACCTCAGCTCTTAGGTTTAAAATTAAGCTTGTAAAACGATAAGCTGAGCTGTGAAATCTAAAACCTGAGGTACTGGGACTTAAGAGAATAGAGGCCAGATTCTTACTGTGTTAATTGTACTAGCTAACATGGTTTTATGTTTACCATCAACATGTATATAAGCATCACAATCCAACCATCTACTTTAGGAGTATCCAGGGTTTTGCGCATGCCCAGCTGATTTCCACTTCTGAACAGATCGCTTGCCAAATTGCTGTTTTTGAAACACTTTCAATTTCAAAAGTGTTTTACTATGTCAGTGTCTTGAGAAACACATGCCTACCCTCCCCCTTAGAACATGCTACATGATTCTGTGGACTCAATCTATATTAAAAACTCATGTGCTTAGGGCAATTTATATGAAGTTCCTTTAAGAACATATGTGCTCAAAGGTACTAGTCATGTACTAAAGTAAAAAGGGTAGCCAAGGCAGAGAACAGTGGGCTGAAGAACTGGAATGTTCTCTAAGGTGGTATTTTCTTTTGAAGACTAAATTAAATCATTTTGTTCTTAGCAGACTATAGTCTCCCGTGTTCCTCTTAGCATTAAAAGCAATACAGATTACAGCACTTTCATCAATATCTATCTCTTTCCACAAAGGGCTCATAAGTTAAGTATTGGGTTTGGATGGCTTGAGGAAACAAACTAAAAATAATCATTGCTTTTTTATTTTCCATTTCTTATTAATTCACTTTTCACCAAATACAGTGCTCTCATAACAATACACTTTTGTCTCATTCCGTTCACTCCTTTCTTGCTAGTTTTCAGGTCCCATGGAAAATGATAAAGGTAAAAGGAAAACAAAAAACCATACTGACTCCCACTTTTTTACATATAAAAAGCTCCATCTTGGCTTTAAATAACCTGATGTGCAAAGGAAGGATGCAGTTCAGCTGATGGAGCAGAAGCAACCAATGATATAACAATTTGTCTTATGTACTTTTGATCTTCTCCTGCTTGTAGGGTTGCCAACCTCTAGGTGGGGCATGAAGATCTCCTAGAATTACAACTGATCTCCAGATGACAGAAATCAATTCCCCCAGATAAAATGGTTGCTGTGGAGGGTGAACACTATGACATTATACCCCATGGAGATCCCTCCCCTTTCCAAACCCTACTTTCCCAGGCTCTACCTCCAAATCTTCAGGAATGTCCCAACCTGGAGCTGGCAACTCTACCTGCTCAAAGAACAGCTGACTGTGAAGGTCTTAATACCAAGCCATTGATGTCCGGTCATTACAACAAAAAGAATGTCAACTTATCTCTTGAAAAGGGGAGTAATTATCTTTGGGAAAACACTTTTACAACTAAAGATGCTTAGCATAAATGAGTGGTGGCTCAAGTGGTTAAGACGCTGAACTGCAGGCTGTGGAAGGTCAGTAGTTCAGCGGTTCAAGACCCGGGTGCTGCAAGACAGGGTGAGCTCCTGTCTCTAGTTCCAGCTCCTGCCAACCTGGCAGTTCGAAAGCAAGAAATTGCAAGTAGATAAATAGGTACCACTACGGTGGGAAGGTAACAGCGTTCCGCGCGCCTTGGTGTTTAGTCATGCCGGCCACATGACCATGGAAACGTCTTCGGACAGCACTGGCTCTTCGGCTTTGAAACGGAGATGAGCACCGCAACCCTAGAGTCGGATTCGACTGGCTTTCAAGCAAGGGAACCTTTACCTATATAAAAACTCAAGAACAGTAGAGTGAAGACATTTTGGCTATGATTTCATCTTGAATTTCTGTGGGTATAAGGAGTGTGATTTTTGTCATTCCCCCCACAAGCCTTATCTGGGATTGCATCATCTCAAGGAGTACCATTTTAGCTAGTGCTTTGAGATGTTGTAGGAAAGGAGACTTGATGAAAGACCTCACACTTTTGCCTGTGGAAATTCTAGGTGGTATCCAAGTCCTGGTCTATACATATTTTCCTCTATATCAGAGGGCAAACTGAAGTTGTTATAAAGTGCTGTTTTTTCATGGACATGTAGCCATGAGAAAAGCATATTTCAAGGCATTACCAATGTTGGCATTACCAGTATTATCATGTACATCTTGCAGTAAGAAACGCCATCTCAGTTTTTCCTATTGATGCCTCTCCCCCCCCATAATCACAAGAAATTTAAACCAGTTTGAAAGTACAAACGAAATTTAGAACGAGGGGAATTCAGCCAGTTTCCAAATTTATCAACAGTAGAAAAGCATGATGAAGACTTGCTTACCTATTGTTAGCACTTGGAGGCTCTCTATTCTGACTTTAATCAACAATTTGAAGATATTCTTCAAATGAACATACCCGACTGGGTTTTGGACCCTTTTTCAAGTACAGACACAGAAGAATCTCCAGAATTACAAGAAGAACTTATAGAAGTAACAACAAATGAGGAACTGAAATCTAAATTCAAAGATGGCTACCAACAGTTCTGGTGGCAAAAGCAGATACCTACACTTTATCCTGGATTATGGGCTATAGTACAAAAGTTTCTAATTGCATTTCCTTCAACATATTTAGTGGAATGTGGGTTCAGTGTGGTCACAAATCTGTTAACTAAAAAAAGAAACTAACTGCAAATAGCTAATCGTGGTGATTTAAGATTGCTGCTAACAAAAATAGAGCCATTCATTCATCCTTCTCATTAGGATTATGTTTAATGTCATTTCTGATTTTTATTTTAATATTATCTTTTGTTATCTTAGTTTTCTGTGTGTATGCAAATGTTACTATGGTTGATGTTATAAAATACTTTTATGATTTTGAGCTTCAAAGTGTCTTATTTACAACAACATCTTTCTTTACTATGTGCAAATTTGTCACTGCATCTTTTAGTCCACTTCTTGAAGGTAGATTTCCAGGGGGGTGCTGAGTAATTTTTTTTCTGAAAAGGGGGCGGTAGGCCAAATAAGTTTGGGAACCACTGAAGCAGGAATCTGCAAGGACTTGAGGGG
The DNA here is from genome assembly GCF_001447785.1 of Gekko japonicus. NCBI lineage: Eukaryota > Metazoa > Chordata > Lepidosauria > Squamata > Gekkonidae > Gekko > Gekko japonicus. Next base: position 130,948 of record NW_015173673.1, on the reverse strand, counting down.
AGATCTCATTTTCCCCTCCTCCACTATTTCCTCTTTGCCTTTCCTGAAAACCCTCATGGCCTCTCCCCTGCTTCCTTCTCTCCTTCCCACCAAACATCCAACATTTATCTATCCCTCTGTCTTCAGCTTTCCCTCCCCTGCCCTGGGAAAGCTATGGCACAGTTGTGTGGTGCCAACCACTGGGCCAGGCCCACATGCATGGCGGGAACTCTCAAAGACTTGAGGGGTGGCACCCACTTTTTCCTATATCCCCCTTTCCATATTATTTCCACTTTCCCTGCCTCATTCTCATCTTCTCAGCCATTCATCAATCTGTCTTTTACATGTCTCCCATCTTCAACTATATTTATTTATTTACTTCCTTTATTTATTTATTTAGGTATTTTTACCCCGCCCTCCCCGCGAGTGGGCTCAGGGAGGCTTACAAGGGGCGAAAGCCCATACATAAATTCCAATAAAACAATAAAATCATAAGCAACAACACTACTAACAACAATAAAGTGCTTTCAGTATCAAGATGGTCTTGAGTGGTTATGATGGTATCTTCCAACAGCCCCATTGGGGTACCACTGTCCAGTAGATCGTTCGTGCCAGTCCCATGTTATCAATGCCACATAGTTTATGGCTGGGCTATCAAGGGCCATTCCCGATCTCGATGGTATTGCCACCCTTGGTGGTGGTGGCAGTGGCGGCCCCTACGCGAAAGCCTGGTGGAAGAGCTCCGTCTTGCAGGCCCTGCGGAACTGCATAAGGTCCCGCAGGGCCCTGATCTCCTCCGGGAGCTCATTCCACCAGGTAGGGGCCGCCACTGAGAAAGATCTAGCCCTTGTCGCAGCAAGCTTTACCTCCCGGGGACCTGGGATCACCAACCGGTTCTGGGTCCCCGACCGAAGTGCTCTTGGGGGTACATGTGGGGAAAGGCGGTCCCTCAGGTAGGTTGGACCCAGGCCATGTAGGGCTTTAAAGGTAAGTACCAGCACTTTGAAGTGGATTCGGTATGCTATTGGCAGCCAGTGCAGCGCCTTCAGCCCAGGCCGGACATGCTCCCACTTGGGGAGGCCCATCAGCAGCCTGGCCGCCACATTCTGCACTAGCTGCAGCTTCCGGATCTGCAACAAAGGCAGCCCCATGTAGAGAGCATTACAGTAGTCTAACTTTGAGGTGAACATCGCATGAATCACTGTAGCCAGGTCATTGTGGTCGAGGAAGGGGGCCAATTGTCGAACCTCCCTCAGATGGTAAAATGCAGATCTGGCAGTGGCTGCTACCTGGGCCTCCATAGTTAAGGAGGGATCCAGGAGCACTCCCAAACTCCTAACCTCCAACGCTGGCACCAAAGGCACCCCATCGAAGGTCGGGATAGGGAGCCCCAACCCCAAACCATTCCGACTCAGGCCCAGGACCTCCGTCTTCACTGGGTTTAATTTCAGCCGGCTCAGCCTGAGCCACCCAGCCACAGCCTGTAATCCCCGGTTCAGATCTTCTGGGTCGGAGCTCGACTGGCCGCCCAACATCAGATAGAGCTGGGTGTCATCTGCATATTGATGACAACCCAGCCCATACCTCCTGGCAATCTGGGCGAGGGGGCGCATGTAGATGTTAAAGAGCATCGGGGAAAGCACTGCCCCCTGAGGCACCCCACATTCAAGTGGGTGCCTCCGGGACTGCTGTTCCCCTATCACCACCCTCTGTCCCCGACCTTGGAGAAAAGAGGCAAGCCATTGAAGGGCGAGCCCCTGTATCCCCACGTCGGCGAGGCGGTGGGTCAGCAACTGGTGGTCGACTGTATTTATGTCCCACCTTTCTTCACAGCTTACATCATTCTCCTCTCCTCCTTTTTATCCTCATAAAAACCGTATGGGGTAGATTTGCCTGAAAGTATGTGACTGGCACAACATCACCCAGCAAGCTTCCATGGCTGACTGTTGATTTAAAACCAGGCCTCCCAGACCTTACTGTGAAGTGAATAACTGCTGCACGACACTGGCTTTGGCTTTCATAGGGTGGCTGCCGTTGAACAGTAGTAAGCAGCCAGGCCTAAGTGAATTCTGCAGTTGGGTGCTATCAAGTCACCCAGTGGCTGCTGTCTGTCAGGGTTGGCTCCAATGAGTCCTCCTTCAAAGGCCAAAAGTGTCCTGGAAAGGGCTCTACCCCCTCCCCTTACCGTTGATCAAACTTAGAATGTTGTGTTTGCCTAGCAACTGACACAGAGGCAGGCCTGTAGCGGGGGGGGGGGCTCTTGAGGCAACACTCACTCCCAAATTTGCCCAGCTCCTTCCCAGCCACCTCCCCTCCTGCCCCTCCCTGCCTCTGGGAGCCTGGGGTAACCAGCAACCACCGGATGTGGAGCTCACCGCCAGCAGCTGTGAACAGAAGCTAGTTGGGTGGGAGGGGAAAGGCCCTATTCCCTGCCACCCTCACAGGCAGGGGGGAAGGGGGGCTGCCGTGGGTGGTCCTCTGCTGACTGAGCTGCAGGGGGACAATGGCTTAAATCTGTCTGCTCCTGTCTGCAGCTCCTTGGTGGAGGAGCCGTTACCTTTAAATGTGCCTGGCTTGGCTGTCTGCTTCTCCTCCTCTGTCCCTCTGGCTTGCTTTTTATCGCCAGGAGCCTTGGAAGGGCCTCCCCTTGCTCTTTTATAACACACTAGGATTAAAGCCCGTTGTGGAAATAAATACAACGACCTCTAGAGAGAGGCTCTGGGGGAGTGCTCTGGCTTTGGGCAAACAGTGTCAATTTGCTGTGGTGACCTCAGCAGGGTATAATGACAGAGTCCACAGTTTTCTCCAGAGGAACTGATCTCTGCTACCTGAAGAGCAGCTACCTGAAGAGTAGCCCTCACCTGGAAATTGGCAACAATTGTTACCCAGGACGAAATGGCTGGTTTGGAGGGTGGAGTCTATGGCATTCTACCTGTCTGGGGTCCCACCCCTCCACAAACCCCACCCTCTCCAGGCTCTACCCCTCAAATTCCCAGGAATTTGCCAGCCTGGAGTTGGCAACCCCATCTCCTTCCCAGCTAACCATCTACCTACCATTATCTGCCCCTTTGACTTCAGCTGACTTCTCCCCTCCCTCCTGCAGAGCAGTTGTAATTCTGAGTAGTCTCCAGCCCTCACCTGGAGATTGGCAACAATGGTTCCCCATGAGGGACTGACTGGTTTGGAGGGTGGAGTCTATGGCATTGTACCTGTCTGAGGTCCCACCCATCCTCAAACCTCGCCCTCTTCAGGCTCCATCCCTCAAATCTCCAGGAATTTCCCATCTGGAGTTGGCAACCCTATCAGGACTGGCCCCAATGTGTTTTCTCCTAAAGGCCAAAGTAGGTGACAGGACCAAGCTTAGTTGCCTACCAACAGGCACTGAGGGGAAGGTAGGGTTGCCAGCTCTAAGGAGGGAAATACCTGGAGTTTTGGGGGGTGGATTTTGTAGAGGGCAGCATTGGGGGGGGGGCGGAAGGACTCAGCAGGTATAATGTCATAGGTTCTACCCTCCAAAGCATCCATTTTCTCCAGGGGAACTGATCTCTGTCATCTGGAGATCAATTGTAGCAGTGGGAGATCTCCAGGTCCCACCTGGAGATTGGCAACCCTAGGGGAAAGTCAGCTGCACAGCAGGGGGTTGAAGAGAATGGTTTGATGGCTGCTGGGCCAAGATTGGCAACAATAGTTCCCCAGGAGCCCCATCGTAAATGCACCAAACAATTCCTAAAGATTTGCCAAAACACTACTCTGTCGATAAATTGCAACAGTTTGAATTAGCACCAAAGCTTTAAGAGCTCTCCAGCTGTCACCTGGAGACTGGCAACAGCTTGTCTGGAGTGTGGGCAGTATGGCATTGTATCTGTCTGAGGTCCCCCTCTTCCTCCTCCTCCTCAAATCCCACCCTCAGCAGGCTTCATCCCTAAAATATCCTGGAAGTTTCCAACCTGGAGTTGGCAACCCTATCTGCCTGTCTGTCTTAAGTTTTACAAACCCCCTCCCCCCACACACACAGCCTCTGCCTAGGGAGCAGCTGACATCATTCTCCTCTCCCAACTGAAAATTCCAACTGCCTTGCGGGGGGGGGAAAGTATGAGGTGTGGAATGGAGTGAAGTCCAATCAGCTTCCACATGCAAAAGACCTTGAAACGCTGGGCGGGACTGCACAATGCAGCCAGTCAACCCAGCCAGCGTCTTCTGAGTGGCAGTTCTTCCGGCCAAACACTAAAGGAGTGCATTTTGGAATGTTGGACTACGGCTTTATATATAAGGAGAGATATATCCATGGGACCTGAACCCTGAAGCTTTATATGCATTTAAACACATGCACATTTGCATAAT
>NW_015173673.1:105307-126400 GCF_001447785.1 Gekko japonicus | reverse complement strand
GGGGGGGGGGAGTTTGAGGTGTGGAATGGAGTGAAGTCCAATCAGCTTCCATATGCAAAAGACCTTGAAACACTGGGCGGTACTGCACAAAGCAGCCAGTCACCCAGCCAATGTCTTCTGACTGACAGTTCAAGCGTCCATACACTAAAGGTGTGCATTTTGGAATGTTGGAGCCCACTATGCCTTTATATATAAGGGAGAGATTCCAGCTTCCTCAATCCTTTGCCAGGAGTATCCTGTACAATATGGCGGGGGGAGGATGGATGCATGGAGCAGGCAGAGTGGCTACAGCCAGATTGCACAAGAGGGCTTTAGGGGGGGATACCAGAAAGCCCGCAGATGGGCTCTGTTCAATGGGATACTGGCTAATCCCATTCACAGGGCAGGAGAGAGAGGCAGAAGAAGGCAGGGAATTTTCTTGGGTGTGCTCTCTGACTGGCTGCCGGGGCTGGCAGTGAGGCTTCAGTGAAGTGAGGCTGAAAGCACAGCTTGCTCTTTCCATCCACCTTCTCCCTTCACACACGTACGTTTTCCTCAGAAGCCAGGGGTCACTGCAGCCTAGGCATCCCTGAAGTCAGTGCCACATCCTGGAGACACAGCAGTGCTTGGGCAAGAGGATAGCAGGTGGCAACTGTTCAATCCTCAGGACAGGAAGTGTCTGGGACTGGCCACCTTGCCGCCTCGGCAGAGTTTGGCTGGTGAATGTGGCATGGCAGGAATGTTGCCTGAGGCTGGGCTGAGGGGGTACTAGGGACGCTTGTGTGCGTGTCACTGTTCTTTTGCCTTCAAGAAGGAAATTTCTCACAGAAAAGGCAGAGAAGAGAAAAAGCAGGGGTGGGGTGAGTGCGTGGTGCTGTGTCCCTGACATGATTACATCACTCTACATGATGTCATTGCATTGGGGACATCCCTGCCCTCTCCTGGAATGTCCCCTAAATCCCCCTGCTGGGGAGAAGATGGGACCTGGCAACCCTAACCTGGTAGTGTATGTGCAGGGCCTCAGGTGAGGGGCTGGGGCTGGGTACCTCTCAGCACATCGTGTGCAGGCTGGCAGAAGATGCTGGCGGTGCTTGGAGTCAGGGTGAATCTACCAAAAAGGCAACCACGGGCAGGCTGCCTAGCACAGCCCACCTATTTAAATATGTTAGCATATTTAATTATGATGTAGATCAGTTTACTTAGTTAAATAATTTATGAAACCCAAGCTGTTGTTTCATGTCTTTACGGAATGAGTGCCTGGGTCAAAATCAGTCTTTGACTGATTAACCTTCCTGGGAAGGTCCCTGGGCAACCCAGATATTTGTTTCCATGGACTTTTACCTTTGTTTTAAATCCCTTGAATTTCTACAGAATTCTTTGGATATTCCTTTTTTATTTTACTGCTATAATTTGTATATGAAACAATCGACATGTATATTATTAATATGACAATTTTTTATAAGGGAAACACCACTGGCGAGGAAAGATCAAAGATTTTTTTTTCTGTTCTGATGAGGCTGTGTGGAGTAACCTTCTAAAATGGAGAAAGTCAGAAATGGTCTTGATGGCAGAAATTACTGTATGCTGATAAAAAGAAATGCTGCATTTATTGAGATCAAGAATCATTATCAGTGGGCCATTGTTAGACTTAAAAGAAGGCGCTGAAAAGGTGCTGAACAGCTTCTTGAGCAATTGTCGGCTTTCAGCCAGCATACTTGAAAAAGCTGTCAACCCAAATATATCTTTTTGAATTTATCCATAGTTATTAGGGTGATGATAGACTCCGTTTAAATTTGTCAAAAAGGCACAGAACAGTTCAAGATGTATTTGTTAGAGACAGAGACAAAAGCATAAAATGTAAGTTGTACAGAGGAATATGCAACGGGGGTGGGGGAAGCCAATGGATTCAGGTTCTCATTACTCACAGTTTCTGTGGATGTGGATGAACTTGCTTTAGATGAACAAAAGGGGCCATCATAGGTCTATTCTCCTTCCAACCAGATATTAGGATTCCAAACAGTAAACTGGAGATAAGGCCCGGTTATTACTAGCACCACCAAAACTCTTCACTATGGTGAAGGCATTCTGGAAGCTTGGGGTTTAAAGTTAGCTTGTTAAAGGCCTAGTTCTTCAGGGAGCCTTTTCAGCCATCTTTGTAGTCTTATACCATATACATTTTGGAAGTGTCACTTCAATCCGCCTTTTCTGTTAACTTGCTTTTCTAAATCTCCCAGAATTATTAACTATTCATTGGAATGTATGATTTTCTACACCATAATTTTTGCAACATAGTAATATTGTTATGCTTAAAGTACTCAGATATGGCAAAACAAAATAGTGGCTCATTCAAGAGATGAGCACTAACTTAATTTTGGTTCTTAAATTAAAAGATGAAGATGAAAACATGACACTAGGGGTGCTGCCATACTACCTTCATTTTAAAATTTCAGTTTCTGATATGAGTTTTCCCTCCTTACAAAAAAAAAAGAGACATAAACACCACACCAACAAAATCCAGTGGTAATGCTACCATTCAAACGGAAACTATTTTTATGTCAATTACAAGTACATGGTCGGGAAAAGACATATACCACATAAGTGGTGTAAAAATGTATAAAAGAAACAAATGAATTAGGAGCAATAGCAACAAAATAGGCAAAACAGAAAGATTTAAACCAACAACATACAGAAACATGAAGAATTAAAAATAGCTCATCCCTACTTGAAAGAAGAAGAAGAAGAAGAAGAAGAAGAAGAAGAAGAAAAGATTGGATTTATACCCCACCCTTCACTTGGAGTCTCAGAGCGGCTTACAAACTCCTTCCCCTTCCCCTCCCCACAACAGACACCCTGTGAGGTGGGTGGGGCTGAGAGAACTCTGACACAAACTGCTCCTTCAGGAACAGCTGTGCCAGAGCTTGTGACTGACCCAAGGTCACATCAGCAGGTGCAAGTGGAGGAGTGGGGAATCAAACCCGGTTCTCCCAGATTAGAGTCCACACACTTAACCACTACACCAAACTTGAAAGCTAATATTGGCCAGACAATTTAGAACATGCTTGTTTGACCATGCATTTTACCTGTCATAATGATTCGTTGTTCCTACAATTGCCAAAGTTTATGCATTTTCCAAAAGATATATAATTTTAAAAACCCTTAAGATGGTGTTCATAACCATCTTCATAACCAAATTCATATTGCAATAATGTATTTTTAGTCTACGAATTTAATACTTGTCATATTCAAATCTCAATTTGATACTTTGGTCTAGAAATTTTAAATACTAATTCTTCCTTGTTGTTCTTGAAAAGGTGATATTCTTCATAATCATAATAAAAAACAATTATGAGACCATAGTAAAACTGTTGAGGTTATCTGTTCATCTTATATAGGCATAATGCCCCCCCCCCTCTTATGTCCTTACTGATGGGAAAAGGAAGATTTCAACTGACTCCACAGCCAACAATATTCTGGCCAGGTCTTCTGTTTGTGAAAGTTGAACAGGATCTGGCCCCACCTGCAGCCAATGGAGTCTCCTGCAGGCGGGCAACATTTGCATACTCGTAAGGAGACAAGTCAGGAGGCTGCAAAGTGCAACCTTGTTCCAGAAGGGGTGAAAAGTATGCATACGGAGAGTGATTTCAGCTAAGCATACCTTTATTTAGTTCAGGACAAAGACAACTGACCGGCTCGCAGGCCGGTTTATATATGTTCAGAAAACCCGCCACCAAGCATACCTAAACACCCCCCCTACTCCCGATAGGCTATTTACAGTAACCGGGCGACCATTGGTCTCCCGGCTGGGAAGCTAGCCCTTTTGATTGGGCCGGCTAGGATCCTCCGGATCCTTTGTCTTTCGACTGAAGCTAACATAGGAATTGTGCCTGGCCAGCCCGGGCAAGTCCGGGCATGTCAGGCTGAATACATTACAAGGGGGTAGAGCCGGTGCCTCCTTAATGGCTGGCTCTGCCCCTCCCAGCTCAGTCGTCACCTCATGCTCGACCCACACACCCACCCACCCTTTCAGTAGTGCAGGCCTTAGGCTGCACACACTCTTTTACAGTGGGGGCTGGGTAGGAATTTTTTGGCCTGTTTTCTGATTGGCTACTGGGAAGGGGTCTTTTTTTGCCTACCCTGCACTGCAGTTTGTGGATTGTGGAATTGGCAGGGGTGGTGCTGTTTGATAAGTTGGTCACTTTAGAGTTTGGGCAGAGTGATGTATTTGGGGGGAGTTTATGCAGCTTGGTAAGCACCAATGAGCAACCCTGTGGGGGTATAGTGGTCAGTCAGGATAATCCCTGTGGCCGTGCGGCCAGGGATGAGAATGGCAGACTGCCTTTTGGGGATTGCCAAGATGGATCCTCTGCGCAGGCCATGCGGTTGTGTTGGAGGGAACCTCACGGCAGATTCCATTGCTGGGCCAGCCGGGTGCAAGCCTCTTACAGTTGGCTCCACCCAGGGCAGGGTGCATTGCCTGTTATATGGCAAGGATGGGGCTGGTGACCCCAGGCCTTGACCGTGCCACTGTTTACTGTTTGCCCTTGCCGTTATTACGTAAGCTAAATAAAGTGGCCCTTAGTTTCCTAAACTATGGTTGTCTGATTCTTTCTTCTGTTGGGGGGGGGGCAAACTCTGTTGATCCACTTTCAGGAGAGTTTGCAGGTAATTCCACATGCATATGCTGTACATTTTTGCAGTTTCATGTTCAATCTCTGTGTCTTGAGTGAAGGAATTTCAGTTATTAGGGCTCAGGAAGACTTTTGAATTAAGTTCTACAGAACAATGAACTAAACTGGTCCAAAACAACTAGTAGACCAACAGCCCCATAGCCAGGAATTGGGGGGGGGGGGCTGGGGTTGCTAATTAAATTAAATTGCTTTTTAGACAGCAGCTCTTGGCCTCTGGGGTGAGATTGGTTTGCTTTCAGAGGGAGTGGGGCAGCCACAGATGTGATGGCAAATTTAGCTTTGCAGAAAGCTTCTCGAAAGTTTATACCTTGGGGGCAGGCATGATCCAAAGAGCTCTCCACTGTGGGGGTCATACCCTGAAGAGTTTAAAGATGACCTCTTTCCTTAGGTACTGCCACAGAAAGCCCTCAGATCAGCAAGAGGGAAGGCCAGCTGAGCTTAAGTTTCAAGCACATGGACACATGAAGCTACCTTATATGGGCTGGTGCGGCGGCATGGCTCAAGCTTTCCATTCATCCTCCCCTGGCATCAGGTAACCATATCCTCCTCCACACCTCACTACTGGTGCAGTGGAGGGGAGGGGACAGAGAACTTGAGCTGAGCCACACTGCCACCACGCTGGCTCGAAGGGATTTTTGTAACTCTCCTTCCTTCCACTCACCCCTCACCGGCTCTTCCTGCTGCTTCCTCCTGCTGCTGGGTTAAGTGAGTGGAAGGAAGAAGGGTACAGAAATCAATTCAGGGTGATGTGGAGTGGCTTCAGGAAAGATTCGATAGGGCCAGCCGGGTAGGGGGCTGTGCATAATCAATAGGGGGGGCTTCCCCCAATGCCCCAGCACTGGCTATGGCCCTTTAGACCAACAACTTCAGGCAACTTCAAATTTGCTTTTATTATGCAAGTGCAGCAGACAGTACCAGAGAGCTCTGATGTGCATACTAAGCTCCATAAGAGTGGGGCTGCCATGGGAATTTCCCAACAATCTATCGAATGGGACAGATTTCTGCATAGATCAGACGATCCCTGGACCTGCTGGATCAGGTGGAAGTCTCTAAAAATAAGTGTCCACTGGAGAAGATACCTCCACAGAAAAATGCATGTGTACTGTCACTTTTGGCCACCAAATGAGAAGGGAGCACTCACTGGAGAAGACCCTGATGCTGGGAAAGATTGAAGGTCAAAGAAGATGGGGTCGGCAAAGGATGAGATGGTTGGACAGTGTCATCGATGCAACGGACATGAAACTGAGCAAACTTCAGAGGACAGCGGAAGACAGGAGGGCCTGGCGGGATTTAGTCCATGGGGTCGCGAAGAGTCGGACTCGACTGTGCAACTGAACAACAACAAACAACTGTCACCTTCCAGAACAAAAGGTCTCACCGTACAGATATATTTTTGTGGACTGCATCACTGATGTATGGAGGGAATTGTTTTTCCAATTTATGTTAAGCAAGTGTTTGAGTTCCTTGTTTCTAAATTATCTAATGTAAGCATTTTGTTACATCCATTGCCTTAGAAAAAATAAAATTAACAAAACATGGAGAATTTGCTGTCCTTGTAAGCAGTCAAGGGGAGGCTACTACAGATGGATGTGCAGAAGCATTATTAAAAACCACTAGACTGTAAAATCCCTCATTTTAAAATCAGAATTAAGTAGTTTTCTAATACCATTAGGCAGAATTCATTTAATAGAGCAGCAGCGGTTCAAATGCATTCTAAGACACACAATTAAATTTAACAAATATTTTTGAATTGTTTTCATTTCCAGTAGCCATTGAATTTTTAACCCAGAGCATTCCCCAAGGATTTCCAAACCACCACATATTTTTCACACATTGGTTTCCTAGTCACAGCTGCCTTGGTCTCATGAGCACTTGACATGAGCACTGCATGAAAGTATTTTTAAGAACATGTACTCCAAGCTCAGTGATTGTTCTAGAGTAACATTGTCCACTGGTCCTGAGATAGAAGATCACAATTAAATATATATATATGCTAAAAGACTTTAATCTTCCAGCTATGGATTCTGCCAGTAGTCTTTCAGGCAAACATTGTTCAAGTTCAGTAAATGAGAAGGGTCAAAATTAAATTCAAGCAGCAGAATGACTGAATGAATCATGATGCAAAATGGAAAACATAAGTTAAAAAAAAGTTCTAAATGCCATTCAAGGATGCAATCATGTGAGTTAGTATTTGGAGGGATACAGTAACTTTAGTGCATCTCTGCCCTTCCAAGTAATTTAAGGAGCCTAGTACAATTCTTTTAAACAATGAATGTCAGAATTAGCATGCAGCAAAGGTACATGAAACTCAGCATTGATTCACCAAAGTATGAAGAGACCCACCAAAATATGAAGAGACCCAGCCTGGTGTAGAAGATGGACTCATATTATGAAGATCTGGTTTCAAATAAACAATGAAGCACACTGTGTGATCTCGGGCCTGTGACTGTTTTTCAGTCTTACCTACTCCACAAGCTTGTTTCAAAGTTGAAATGGCAGCCATTTAAAACAAACAAAAACACCTTGCCCATCTATTCTACCCTGGTCGATTTGAATAAAGGGCAAAATACAGATAAATGTTTCGGAAGAAACTACCAAAATGTATTTATTTACTTACTTACTTACTTCCTTTATGCCTCATCCTTTCCCCCCGTGGGACCCAAAGTGCTTATAACATTCTCTTAACAACAACCCTCTGAGAGCATGACAGTGTGTGACTGGCCCAGGGTCACCCAACAAGTTTCCACCACAGAGTGGGAATTCAAACTTTTGTCTCCAAGATCCTAGTCTGATACTCCAGTGTTAAAGAACATGGCATATATGGAAAGCTATCAGGTTTTTGTCACTGATCTCTTATCTCTTTGGCCCTAAGTCTGTGCCTATTCATCTTGCATATCATCGCAGGGTACATAGATTAAGACAGCATAGCAGCTGGTTCTTTATCTGGGGGGGGGGCTTTCTGAATGGGCTATAGCAAAATCAGATCTTGAACAAGTCAAGAATTTCTGCTGCCAGGGGACTGCTTTTTCTTTAGACCTCTTCTAGTCTCACAAGCACAAGTTTGTGTCTGAATAAGATTAAGATTGCTTCTGGAGCAATATCTCGCTTTTTCTTTACAGGGAAGAAGATATATTCCCGGTGCAATTCAGATTTTTAAATTTAAAATAACAACACAGTTACTATATGGTGTCACTTATTTTGGTCACCTCAGAACTTTTTTTTTTCATTTTCTTCTTTTTAAATTCTTTATTGGTTTTCAAAAGGAAAAAATATAATAACAGGAAAACAAAATAGCAAAGCATTTTCTTCTTTTTCTTCTTCTTTTTTTAAAAAATATACACACACACACACACACACACACACATACATACATACCTACAGGGGTCATTTCCTGCTGGAGCGCACAGGAGCAGAGCTCCGGCAGTAAAAGAAGAAGAAGAAGATATTGGATTTATACTTCACCCTTCACTACCCAAAGGTGTCTCAGAGCGGCTTACAAACTCCTTTCCCTTTCCCTCCCCACAACAGACACCCTGTGAGATAGGTGGGGCTGAGAGAACCCTTTTTTTTCATTTTTCCATAACATACACTCCATATTTTTTCCAACATTCTGGGGTTACATTAGACATTTTCTTCAATCCACTTATTGACTTTTTGCCATTTTTGCTTAAAGTTACTTTCTGTTTTTCCCGCCAAGTACATATTCAGCTTATCCATTTCTATTATTTCAAAAAGCTTCGTAATCAACTCTTCCCTGGTCGGTATTCTGTCTGTTTTCCAATTCTTTGCTATTATTATTCTTGAGATTGTAATTATGTACAGTATGAAAGATAACTCATTATATTTAATCCTTTCTGGTGTGATATTAAGTAAAAAGATTTCTGGTGTGATTGGCAAATTGATTCCTGTAATTTCTTCTATTAACTGCTTAATACTTTCCCAGAATTTTTGTATTTTCTCACACCTCCACCAAATATGAATATACGTTCCTATGTTATTCTTACACCTCCAACAATTTCCAGAGACATTAGTGTAGCATTTAAGCAATTTATCCGGTGTCCAGTGCCACCTATATAACATTTTAATTATATTTTCTTTATATGACGTGGATCTTAAGAATTTAATAGATCTCCATGTTTTTTCCCATTCTTCTAGTCTTATATTGCGCCCTATGTCTCTTGTCCAAGTTATCATTGACGGTTTTAACCACTCCTCCCTTGTTTCCTCTTCTAGTAGGAAATTATATAATTTTTGAATCAGTTTATCCTCTGATTTTAACCATATGTTATCCAATTCTGATTTTGCTTTATAGAAAGACATTTTTTGTCCTTTAGAACTCTTGAGTTTAATTGTATCTTTTCCCAATTTGTAAGGTTAATATTCATTGATTGTATCATTTCCCTCAGAACTTTTTGACTGTTTCCTATTTCAGTTTATATGCAGGATAATGGGAGTCCTTTGCTGTGTCTCAGATATAGAGTTGAACTTGGCCAAAAAGTCATTGGAAGCCAGATCATGGCTCAGTGCTTTCAAGCTAAGGCTAAGGATTAGGGATGGGCACAACCCGACTGTCAAACCAAGGTTCATTATGAATTTTAGTCGATTTGTGGTTCACGAAGCAATATTCATAAACTGAAGCACTGCCACAAACTTTCACAAATGTTGTAGTGGTTTGTGAAGAGCAGAAAATAGGTTTAAATGACTCTGAGCTAGACAATCTCTTTTGTAGCACTCCTCTGAGTCCAGCATCATCTGTCACCACTCTTGTATTCCTCCACTTTGAAAAAAGAATGGTGGGATTCTTTGCTGAATCTTGGAAATAATGCAATGCACATTTACAATATGTTAGCATAATTAATACAAAGAGATGCACACTATGTATCATGTATATATACCCATTTTGCTGTGGCCTAATGAAGTTTATTCTGGGCCAGATTCCTGGAGAATGCCATTTCTTAGATTTAAATTGGACAGGATACAAAATATTATGATTGCCTGGTTTTTTAAAATTAATTAGTATTTCTAAAGCTGCAATTAACTCTGTGTGAGAAAGAATACAGTCAAGTATCACTACCCATCACACATACACACTAGATGCCACTTTGGAGTGTTAAATTGTGGATCAGGAATAAGTGGGAAGGGTTAAACACCTTTTTAATCCAGAAACTCATTCATTTACTTCAAAAAAGCTAACTGTAGTTGCTAATTGGTTTTTACAATAATGTGGATGGAACTTTGGTGTCACATCTATTTTGGCCCCTTCTCTGCCTGCATCGGTGAGCATAATTTCATCTCTCGCTATAACTTTTCCTCAGCAATGTCTTTCCCCCCATTCCACCCTTATCCTGCCTTTTTCTAAATTCAACCTTCCTTTCTGTTTTCTATTTTTTTTTTTTCCCCATTTGCTCTGGCATGCCCAGCTGTTGATTCAACTACTGGAGATATGCTAATTATTTCACATTGCTCTGAAGACATCCTGAAATTTATTTATTTGTAGATCACTGTGGCCAAATGGAATGAGTTCAAATAGGGACTACATTTTAATGCCAAATTAAAGATAATAAAACATTGTTTGGGTCACAACATTAATGATTTTTTCATCAGGAGGGCAGGATGTAACATCATGCCTAAACTCCTAACACAGTCATCTGAAGTAGGGTTAGGGTTAGGGTTGTGTCTTGACTGGTTTGAAATTATATGGGCTCATTGCTTTGCTGTCTGTCCAAGCTTGGAAATTTGTTTTTTTCAAACCATACAAACATTTAATTGTGCCATTACTGAGCAGTTTTTAAAAGCTTTGGCAATGGCATGAGGAAATGTTTATGCATATTGGAAAATCTGCCTTGGGCATACAGGTAGCATTCTTATAACAGCTTCATCCCACACCCACACTCAGCCCACGTGCCCTCTAGATATCAGCACATCGCAGAGCCACAGTGAAATTCATATAACTCTAAACAGACCTTGTTTGATGCTAATAAGAATAGTTTTTGCTTTGAACAGATTGTTTATACAGAAAAATTATGTTCTAAGGTGAGAGGTATAGATACCAAAATGATTGTAGCAATAAAGGGTCTAAAGTGGTTTGATATGAAGTCTGAACTTTGCAACTGATCATTTAAAATTAAGATGTGTGTGGTAAAGCTGCTACTTGCCTAGAGGTCCTTTTTTGTCTGTTCGGCTAACTACCCATCTGGTGAACTAAAATCATTTCCAAAATTAGCGCTGATGGAAATGATCTTTAGAAACTGAACTATGGTCACAGTCAACATATCATGGCTCCATTAGCTAAGCCTTGGTGCAGTTTACAACAAGAAATGAATCTCACAAAATAAAAGTCTGTAACATAATTTTAGAATATTGGATAGCATTCTGTTTATAGCATGATGGTAACTACTGAACCTCACTCTAGAAGCTCTAACCAGAAACCAACTGCAGCTTCAAAAGTTATATGGTTGGCCTCATCCAGGGCCAGGACCTTTTCCACCATGGCCCCAGCCTGGCGGAACTCTCTGTGGAGTGACATCCATGTCCTGTCTGATCTATTAAACTTTTGCAGGGCATGTAAATCAGATATGTTCCACCAGGCCTTTGGTTGAGGCCAGTGATGGTTCTTTGCATCTGCCTGGCACCCCCCATGACTGAATGCTAGTACTGCCATCTTTAAAAAAAATGTTTATGGTTTTAACTTATTTTATATTGTGACAAACCAAACTGTCGTGAACCACCCTGAGCCCCGTGCAAGTGGGGAAGGGCGGTCAACCTCCCCCTAATTGAATAACAGTGTCCCAGTTGACCAATATGTGGTTTATCTTGGTTTATGTTGACCAAAGGTATTGCATGGCACCAGTTAAACAGATCTGAGTTATCCCTGGATGAATGTACTGGCAATAACAAGCTACTGTGCTGTTACTACTTGCACTGTCTGAATGTTTGGACACACAAGAAGGCTGATAATAAATTCTATTCAGGCTGTGTTTGACAGTATACAGTCAGCCAGTCCCCTCGTAGGGTTTCCAGCCCCCAGGGGATTCCCCAATTTTGCAGGCTCCTCCATCATGTTGGGGACATCACAGGCAGTGATGGCACCCCACCTCCAGTCCTGGAGAGTTCCCTCCCACCTTATCCCTTTGAGACTGTTAAAGAGACGGTAGGCAGCTCTTTGAGTTCTGTCATCTTTGAGGAGAGGAGGGTGTAGCCTCCATGACTGTTTCGCAGCCTCAGGTGGAATGGGCAGCATTATGTAAGATAAGCAAATGAAACTCTGCTGTAATGGTTAGGAGCGTGGACTCTGATGTGGGAAAACCAGGTTATATTCCCCACTCCTCCACATGCAGCTACTGGTGTGACCTTGGGTCAGTCACAAGTTCTTTCAGAGCTGTTCTCTCAAGGGCAGTTCTCGGGAGAGCTCTCAGCCCCACCTACCTCACAGGGTGTTTGTTGTGAGGAGGAGAAGGGAATGGGATTGTAAACTGCTCTGACACTCCTTCAGGTAGTGAAGGGCAGGTTATAAATCCAATCTTCTTCTCCTCCTCCTCCTCCTCTTCGTCTAATAGCAGCATAGAAATATCTCAAAAGCAGCTCTATATATCTCAAACTCTTACAGCAAGCTTAAAAGCTGGGAGGGAACCCTCTTAAGAACATAACAATCAGAAAATAAAATATAAAAACCGGGTATCTGATAAGGGGTTATACCTAAAAGCTTGAGAGAATAAAATTTCTTATAAAATTTCAAGTTGACACCAGGTAAGCTTCTGCAAAGATGGAGTCCCCTGGTCTAAGCAACAGAAAGTTCCCTGTATCTGTTACATATTGACTCAGTCAGTAAGGACACACACAGTGAGAGGGAGGAAACCCACAACGATTTATCCCCTCATGGACAGGATTCAGGCATTCTTAGATTTCAAAATAAGAAAGGGCCGTAGCAACCAGAATAAAAAAGCAGCTCACAACATAGTGTGGAAAAAATGGTTCAGAATAGTATTGCAAAAGATGAGAGTGTGCTCTCATCAAATTGACCATACATTCAGCGCTAAGGTTAAAAGGTACATTACTGACATTTGGAGATAATACTAAAATGAGGATGAGTCACATGGACAGAAAATAACATTAGGAGACATCTTGAGAAACACATGATAAATATGTAGGGAGAAATAACCCTTAATAAGCATATTAGCCATGAAGATGACTACAGAGGGAATTGATAGCAGTCTTCAAATACTTAAAAGGTTTAAATGCCAGCGAGGTAGAGAAATTATGTTGGATGGAACAAAGACATAAAACTTAGGATAATAGGATGAAAGTCAAAAAAGAAAAGCTCACACTGAATAGCAGAAACAACCCCCTGACTAGAAGATTTATGAGGCTTTGAAATAATGTCCTCAGAGCCGTAGAAAATGTCTCATCTCGACGTACATTTCAAATTTCACTTGACAAAAACACAAATAAACGTACAGCAGGGAACTACCCTATATTATCAGGGAGCTGTAGCATGGGGCTGAAAAGTTCTATCAAAGATTTTAAAGTGGTGCCTGAATCTCTATGGTAAAATGAGAGCAATCATTCTTTTTTCCTCACCTTTAAACATTTGTCATCAGAACCAGCAAGCCCTGTCAGCAACATCCAAGCACAATGTTGTGGATCTTTGCTGATTTCAGTGGCAACTGGGGATGAACAAAGTCAAGGCCTTATGAGTTGTTCCTCTGAGACTGGCTGTATAGGTACATGGACTCATGGGTCATGGGCACAACAGCTTGTTGGAATGGGTTTGAATGTTCAAGTCTGCTACAAAAACAGGGGGAAAGTGTTCTCTTACTAACATTATGAGAATTATTTCTAACTGAAAAACACCACTGTGTGTTGGAAATATGTGAGTTGCAAAGGTCTAAGATTCAGTCATTATAGGGTTAATGTGCTCACCTTGTGGACTATTGTTTAGACTGACCTGGAAGGAAGCCTGACACAGAGCCAATGGATACAAAGCCCGCAAATCTGAAGTCTGTTTACTCACAATCATTGGTTAATGTATTCAGGTGATTTCCTTCTAGGGGTCAAGAAGAAGAAGAATCTCCATTGTTGTAGACTGTGTGGTCAAAAAGTAAAGATGTAGTCCTTAGGTATCTTTGTTGTTTTGTAGATTTCCTGTGAACCCTTCCCTTTAGAAATAAAGGTTTATTTAGAAGAAAATGCCTGCTCTCCAGTAAAGCAAAGATCCGTTGCAATCTCTGACTATTTAACTATTTTGTTAATTTTTCCAACACTGTGAGCATAAAAAGGTAAAGGTTTCCCTTGCTCGAAAGTCAGTCAAATCTGACTCTAGGGGGTGGTGTTCACCTCCATTTCCAAGCCAAAGAGCCAGCTGTCCAAAGACTTCTCTGTGGTCATGTGGCCCGTATGACTCAATGCCAAGGTGCATGGAACGCTGTTACCTTCCCACCAAAGAGGTACCTATTTATCTACTTGCAATTTCTTGCTTTCGAACTGCTAGGTTGGCAGGAGTTGGGGCCAGAGATGGGAGCTCACTCCATCACGTTGCACTAGGGTCTCAAACTGCCAAGCTACAGACCTTCTGGTCTGCAGCTCAGCATCTTAACCTCTGAGCCACCGCCACTATGACCATATCTGGGCCTAAAAATGAAGACTAGTGAGCTAGGAGTAGAAATGGAGGGGTTCAGGGATATGGGTAATAATAAATTAGTAAATAAAACTCACTACTAGTAAAAATAATCTCACTATTTCTCTGAGGAATTCAAGAAGTATTCAAGGAGTATAAGGTCTATACAGGGATGGACGTATTGGGGGAGGTGTCGCTCTGTACATCAGAGTGCATAGAGTCAGATAAGCTAGAACACATTAAAGGAGTGGACAGAATCATTATGAATGGAGATTCTATGCTCCAAAGCTTACATAAATATGGGGGTTTACTGTTGCTCACCTGATCAAACCCTTCGGATTGATCACAAGATGGAAAAGGAAATGAGGGAGGTGATTAAAGCAGATAATATATTGTGACACTGGGTGACTTCAGCTACCTTTGATTGGATAAACAAGACATGGTGTGAAATGTAGATGTTCTTGTGCCAATTGGGACCATAATGCTATCCATGTCAATGGAAAGTAATCACTGAAGTCCAAAACAGTAACATTTGATTTCAAAAGAAGTATATTTATAAAAACAAGGGGACTAGATGGATGGCTTTAAAACAGGATTAGACATATTCGTGGAGGATAGGTCTATTAGTGACTAAAGTGAACCTCCTCAAACAGAGGCAGTACATTTTTGGATACCAGTGCTACGAGGCAACATCAAGTGAAGGCCTAGGCCTGTATACTCTGTTGTTGACCCTCCAAAGTAATTGATTGGCCACAGTTTGAGACAGGATACTGGACTAGATGGACCACTGGTCTGATGCAGCAGTGTTCTTCTTATGTTCTCAGGTTCTTAGGTTAGGCTGAGAAAGTAAGGTTAGCTCAAACCCATCCAACAAGCTTCATGGCTAAGCTGAGGAGTCTAAAGTTCAAACTTGACACTCTGATCACTCTTGAAGGATGGCCCTTGAAGGCATCATGCTGTGTCCAGCTAAATGTCTTGAATGCATCATGCTGCATCTTACCTTTTTTAAAAAATGCAGTTCTAGCTGCTACCACTAGGCGTGCAGGGAAGTCTGAGCATAAGAAAAAAGCACTCCAGAATCAGTTAGACTTCCCTTTTTCCAAGACTGAAGCAAATTGGCTTAACAGATCCTACAACCAAACCAGTACACTGATTGTTGCTACAGTAATTGCCAGCCTGCAGGTCACCTTTCTCTCTTCCTTTCCTTGCACACAGCTCATCCAGAGCAAGAGCAAAGCAGTGGTTAGGGTGCTGCAACAAGATGAAACAACCTTTTCCTCTCTTAATTTCTCTTCCTCTCTCCCCACGCCCCCACTTGCAGCTGTTGGATGACCTTGGGCAAGCCATAGTTCTGTCAGAGCTGTTCTTGAAAGAGCAGTTCTTGAAAGAGCTCTCTCAGCCCCACCTACCTCACAGGGTGTCTGTTATGGGGAGGGGAAAGGAGTTTGTAGCTGCTGAGATTCTGAGTGAAGGGCAGGTTATAAATCCAATCTCTTCTTCCCTCATTTTTTCTGCTTCCCTTTACCTAATTTTCTATGTCCCCTCCCCTTTATTAGCACTTCTTCGACTCAAGATCTTCTCATCCCTATCCTGCTTGGTGACAGAATGTATTTAAGAGTAGTATAGTAGCAAACCTTTGTTACTATTATGAACCAAAGGCACTGGATTTGCTGGGCACTGTACATTGCACTGGTTCTCCTAGGCTTCCACCCCCACTTGGGCTGTGATTCTGTGCTTGACATAAGCTGGCATTGCCACAATGGCAATGGGTTTGCTGGGCACAGTGTTGCCATGCAAGCCTATCAATGTGTTTTTATGAACTGTATGGACTGTGCAAAGGGACTGTACAACATGGTGACCTAAAATACCTGTTGAGAATGCACACCTGAAAGAGGGACACCTTCCTGCTCCAGAAGTAATCCAGAGTTACCAGCCATCTCACCTGCTGTGAGATGAAGCAGTTCCATAAGCCTGTACAAAGCCTCAGACGCCAGGCCATGGAAAGGCACGAGGACAGAGAACTCCAAACTCCATTAGGAGTTTCTTCCAGCACATGTAGGCAACCCCTTCCACCGCCTCCTCCAGACCTGCAAAGCTGCGCGTAGCTCTGAGACTCTAGTAATAGTTGCTTAGCAACTAATTGCTCACCCATCAGCAAGCCGGCTAGGGCCATCAAGAGACAATAGCCTTAACCTGATGACTCATCTTTCCTGCAACCAGGTGCCAGCTTCCAGTCTAAGTTTCTAGATCTCAATATTGACCCCTCCTTAGTCCCCCTCCCCTCTTCCAGCCAGCCAATAGTATGTTTTATGGGACGGACTAAGAGAAGGTGTCACAGGGGGATGTGGCTAGCCTAGCCTGCCCCCCCCCACATCACCTTATAAAAGGTGCTTACCAACCACATGGTCTCTGTTTCTCCCTCTCCACCACGCCTATCGAAGCTTTAACCCTCTTATGTCCAGCTTGCTATCCATATACCCTACCTCCATCTTTAAACTCTAGATCTGCAGCTAGAGTCCATGTGGTTCTGCCGATTCAGAGCACGTGTTCCCCATCTTCCATTTCTAACCCCTCCATTTTTCCATTGGAACGTCTCAATCAATGAGGACAGGTAAATATCACCCAATTAACGAATGTCCTGCTAATGCAATCATAGTCTCTGTGTCTGTTCTGGTGCTTACAGTAAACGTGAGACTTCTGTATAAACTGGTATGAACCCTAATTTACCTATTGCCAATTAATAATCATAACTTCCCCAATATTAATTGAGAATTTAAGGCAATTTGGCTAACAACAGTACATTTGCGCTTGTACTGCTGGGCTTGCAAACATGCCTCCCGCAGTCAGTTTCTACTGCAGAGATTCTCTGGTTTGACTTTAGTCCTCTGGAAACAATGAAGGATGGAGGCACCTTCTTTTGGGGGTAGTGTGTTTCGTAACATCCAGTCTGGTGAAGCTTGTGTTCGCTATTTTGTGATGCTTTGACTAGTGTTAGTAAAAGTCCAAAGGCAGACGTCTAGCTCTCAAAAATGCCTCGTAGATGTTTGGAATGGTCAGGTCTTGGGCTTCAGAATGGACAACAGAAGTCCTCTCAAGTGCCTACTCAGAACACAGCTAATTTATGGTGACCCTGTAGAACTTTTAAGGCAAGAGACGTTCAGAGGTGTTTTGCCATTGCCTGCCTCCACGTTGGCCCTGCTTAACTTCTGCGATCTGATGTGATCAGGCTATTCTGGGGCTATCCAGGTCAGAGATAGGCTGAGAGTAATGTGACCGGCCCAAGGTCACCCAGCAAGCTTCCATAGCATGAGTGGGGATTTGAACCCGGATTTCCCAGATCCTAGTCCGACACTTTAACCACTACACCATGCTGGCTTTTGTGATGGAATGACGTCTTATAATTTGATTTTTTTTTTTTACTGGGTCGATTATATATATGAAGTTAATTAAAAGAACATTTATTTTCATTGTCTGTGTTTCTTTTCTGGACATTGAAACAAAGTTTGTGTCCAGTGGCACCTTTAGAGCTAGTTTGGTGTAGTGGTTAAGTGCACAGACTCTAATCTGGGAGAACCAGGTTTGATTCCCCACTCCTCCACTTGCACCTGCTGAATGACCTTGGGCAAGCCATAACTCTGGCACAGCTGTCCTTGAAAAAGAACAGTTTCTGTCAAGAGCTCTCTCAGCCCCACCTACCTCACAGGGTGCCTGTTGTGGGGAGGGGAAGGGAGAGGAGTTTGTAAGCCGCTCTGAGACACCTTTCGGTAGTGAAGGGCGGGGTATAAATCCAATCTCTTCTTCTTCTTTAAGACCAAACTTTGTTCTGCTGCTTTAGATCAACACGGCTACCCACTTGAATCTATTCGTTTTATTTCATGATTATTACTGAAAATAATTTTGCCGTATAGAGGAGAGGCCCTGGCCTGGAGAGCCACAGCCTAGTCTGATCGTGTCAGATCTAAGAAGCTAAGCAGGGCTGACATGGAGGCAGGTAATGGCAAATCCAAACATTTCTTGCCTTGAAAACCCTATGGGGTTGCCATTGGTCAGCTGTGACTTGACAACAAGAAAAAAATAGAGAAGGGGCTGTCAAAAAATCATCTGCCCCAGGCACCAAATAGGCCACTGATGCTCTCAAAAAGAAAAAAAATAATACCCACATAGAAGCCCAGGATCACAGGCACAGCTGTCCACCTCTTTTCCCCATTAATATGGACCTTCATATGTCTAGTGAGCCAGTTTGGTGTAGTGGTTAAGAGCACGGACTATAATTAGGGAGAACTGCGTTTGAATCCCCACTCCTCCACATGCAGCTGCTGATGTGACCTTGGATCAATCATAAGTTCTGTCAGAGCTGTTCTCTCAAGGACAGTTTTCAGGAGACCTCTCTCAGCTTCACCTACCTCACAAGGTGTCTATTGTGGGCAGGGGAAGGGAAAGGGATTGTACATCATTCTGAGACTCCTTTGGGTAGTGAAGGGCGAGGATAAATCCAATTTCTTCTTCTTCTTCTGCCTAGTGTTGAGAACTAGTTGTCATTAGTTGTCACTGTGGAAACTGCTTTAACTGTTGTGTCAGATAAAGTAGATTTATGGGATTAAGTTATCCCGTTTATACTTTTCCACAGATAGATTCTTTGCCTTTCCCCACTTTAAATAGGAAATACCATAGAAGTACCGGTGAGAGTGCAAAGCACCCCTGATATCTGCTGGCATCTCTACGGGCTTTCTGAATTTGCAAAATCATTTTTTTACAGAATAATTTGGTCCTAAACCACGTTTTACTGCCCTATTTTTAAAAAATCCATTTCCACTATGTGTTTTTATAACATTTCTGACTCTAATTTATGCTAACACTATTTAACAGCACTGAATAGACAAGTGACAAAAAAAAGGTTTTCTTTGTATTCTGCCATTTAAATTGCTCCTCGGTGCAGCCTATTGGGAATGGTGCTGATAACCTTCTTCAGACCAAACAATAAGTAACTTGTGACTCTAAAAACCATATTTCAGCTAGCTAAATCGTGTCAGTGGAAATAAATTTGTACATGGTTGGCGAAGTATGATGTCTATTGTGAGACAGATGCAGTTTGAAGCCTTTCTTTTTTTAAAAAAAGGAGAGAAGAGTCTTTTTGTTCTTTATTGATGGGCC
The DNA here is from genome assembly GCF_001447785.1 of Gekko japonicus. Lineage (NCBI taxonomy): Eukaryota > Metazoa > Chordata > Lepidosauria > Squamata > Gekkonidae > Gekko > Gekko japonicus. The sequence goes on along the minus strand of NW_015173673.1, from coordinate 106,969 downwards.
AACCCAACCATAAAAGATGCATTTCCTCTTATTTATCATTTCATTCTGCTGATTATTAGCAACACAGTGAAGTGGCACCATACAAATGCTAATTTGAGTATACTCTCAAAGCTAGGTGGATAGGCTATTGCAAAGCATACTATGCAGATGATTTTAAGCCAAAAAAACAAAACAAAAAAGTGCTGTTGATAAATGATGGCTGAAAATGGAAGCTTATCTTTAAAAAACATTAAAACAGAGTAAAAAGCACGAGACAAAAAAAATGGCAGTATAAATGAATAGCTAGACCAATTTAAAAGTGGGGAGGAAGTGAAAGATAGTATTCTGGCCTCCATAGAAACATTAAAGGTGGCCTTTAAAGGTAAAGGTAAAGGTTCCCTTGCTCGAAAGCCAGTTGAATCTGACTCTAGGATTGCGGTGCTCATCTCCGTTTCAAAGCCAAAGAGCCAGCGCTGTCCAAAGACGTTTCCGTGGTCATGTGGCCGGCATGACTAAACAGCAATGCGCACGGAACGCTGTTACCTTCCCACTGAAGTGGTACCTATTTATCTACTTGCAATGTCTTGCTTTCAAACTGCTAGGTTGGCCTTTAGAAATGGTTAATATGGTCAGCTTTCAATTAATGAGGTAATGTTCATATAGCACAATGAAGTATGATGGGGGGAAATATACTAGAACCAAATAAAACATCATAAACAATTTCGGTAGAACTCATTCACTATACCTGCATATGGGGAATTAAAAACACACTCTTATTTGAATATTTTCAGATTTATAGAATTTCAAATTATTGTATTAACTGCATTTTGGGGACTTTTAGTTTGAGAAACAGCATAAATATTCTAAATAAATATCCATAAAATACTTGTCCTCTGATTTTCAGTCATATGAACATTGTAGGATGGACAGAAGAATAGGTCTTACTGGAGATGAAGGACTTAACTAGTAGTGTATTTACTTCAAGGAACATATCTTAAAATTATAAGAAACACAGGAAATTATTGCAGATATGTTTCAAGAAGGTTGGTGTATTAACTTAACAAATATGGTTCATTTATTCTTCAACATTCTCACTTGGATACATGAAAGAAGATTAAACTACTCAGTAGTCACTTTACTGCTATGGAGGAAAAATAATTCAGGTTACATATCCAAGCATTAAGGACAATTTGGATAATAATGAATTCAAAATCTTGATGATGGTTTTCACACACATTAAATAACACACGTTCAATCCACTTGCAAATGGTCACTGAAGTGGATCGAAACTGCATTGTTTAGCATGTGCGAAAGCTCTCTTCAAATGATCTCAAAAGTCTATGGGCTTAAAAGAATATAGCTTGACTCTGGATAGCACAATGAGTCTCCCATCTCATTGCCATCCAACAAAATGTTGTAGGATTTCTGTTCGCCATTGCTTTTATAGGTAAAAAGGTTAAGGTAAAGGTTCCCTTGCTCGAAAGCCAGTCGAATCCGACTCTAGGGTTGCGGTGCTCATATCCGTTTCAAAGCCGAAGAGCCAGTGCTGTCCGAAGACGTTTCCGTGGTCATGTGGCCGGCATGACTAGACACCAAGGTGCACGGGAACGCTGTTACCTTCCCACCAAAGAGGTACCTATTTATCTACTTGCAATTTCTTGCTTTCAAACTGCTAGGTTGGCA
>NW_015173673.1:42314-104323 GCF_001447785.1 Gekko japonicus | reverse complement strand
TGGGAACGGGCTGGGAACGGGCGCAGCACGATTCCCAGATGTTGCTGTGGGATCGCGCCCATTTGCTGCGGCCCCGATCCGTCCCTCTCCCGGCCCAAAACGTCTCGTGTGAACAGGGCCATAGAGAACTAAAATTTTGGGAAGTTTTAATCTGGCAGCTGTTGCTAGCATAAAAATTTCAAATAAAAACTGATTGGATAAAAAGATGAAGAAAAGCAGACAACCTCTCCCCTGGTGCAGTCTACACTACGCATGACATGAGCCTCAGTCAGCTCACAAATTTTGGCCCTGTCAGTTGTCCTCTCTATGAAACTCAGCAAGAAATATGGGTGTATTCCTACTCCAAAAAAGAAGGAAAGTTATATAAAAAAGTTGGTGCTAGCTTTACACAAGGAGATGGCAACCTTTTGGGGCTAAAAGCTACAATATCATCACGGAGAAGCATTTTAATACTGTTACAAATTAGTGCTGAATTCCTGAAGGTCTCCCATTAGTGCTAAATGAGTTCATCATAATTGCTATTATTATCATAAATACCAAATGAATTAATAATGATTAGGCCAATATATTACTCTGCTCGGCATTACCATCAGAATTGTTTATAAAATCTCACAATTAAACTGACAATTATGGCAAAGCCCACTTTGGGAGGGGGGGAATTAATGACTGCAGAAATAGGATATAAATAATTCATCCCCCCCCCCCCATTATTTGAAAACTCGGTGCAAAAAGACAATGGAACCACAGACCTAAACATATTTTCTGTGAAACAAATGCCATTCATTTCTTATTGTCAAGTAAGTTTGCTTGGGATGGTAGCTTTTTAGGCAGACCCTAAACTTTTACTTTGCTTAAGTGACACAATGTAATTACGGATTGATTTGTCCAATACTGCCACAATAGAGAACTTCCTTTTCTTGATACATCCAAAGATTGGGTACTGCCCTCTCAGTCAGCAGTACGGAATAAAATTGCATTGACTTTTCAGCTACCAGCGTAACTCCCACCTTGCCTATGCACAACTTACAGAAACTCAGCAAAATGGAAGCCTTCAGTTTTAGGAAGGCTGTTCCATAAAAGAGGAACAACCTCTGAAAAAAAGTTCCAGAACTAGTAGTGACTGTCCTTATAGAACATGGATGGATCAGGCACAGAACAGCGATTACTCAGTTCTTCCCTCCTGGATCAGGCACTTACAGAACAGCGATTACTCAGTTCTTCCCTTACTTGTGCCAGTACGATAGGAGAATAATATAAATTATCTGATTACTGCCTGCTATTAGCAGCTTTTACTGGGATCTATCAGAAGATTTGTCACGGAGGTAAACTGCCAGATCATGACAGACTATGCTAAACACCAAATAGTAAAGCCATTTTCTTTTCCTGAAAGTATTTATTTCTGTACCTATGTTACCATATTCTTCTTTCAATCAATTGGCAGTAGCATGCAGTGGGGGGATTCACCACACAAATGGATACATCAAGCAGCCAGGTGAACAGGTTCAAGCTGTGCCCTGAAACCTGAGTTGCCCATCAAGCAGTGAGTCCTCTGATTGCCACACACAGTCATAACAAAAGCCAAATCTGTAGATGTTGAGAATGCCTGGTGCTGAAGAGCTTTCCCTTCCTGACTAACAGAAGACAAGCCAGAACACACTTAGTTGTTTGTACCACCGAAATAAAAGTATTAGATGATGTCAACTAAAAATGGCAGGAAAGAAACAAAAGCCCTGATCTGATTAGTCACAATTTTCATTCCTCTGCCTCCCTTCAGAGCTCAGCCCTGGAGCAGAGGCACTGAGAGGATGTACTGGTTATGAGCAAAGAACAAGGGGAAAAGTGGATGACAGCTGGTATCCAGCTAGGTATAGGTAACCAGTGTGAAATAGTCAATAGAGTGAGTGGTGTACAACTTATGGCTCCAGAGCTAAATGTGATTGCATATGAAACCAAATATGGTTCTTTAAAAAATAGGTTAAGATACATTCAAGGGGTAGGTGGGGTGCTAGAATAACCAGCATATAAAGGGATTGACAGGCAACTTTTTTTTTCTTATGGGAGTAAAACGCATCTTAGAAATGTTTTACAGAAGGGAAATAACATTTGCCAGTAATACAAGTGCAAACTGTGCACAGGTTTATGCCAGGGCACTAAAGTAATTGATGTGGGTGTTCCTATGCATATTCATTATTTAATGTGAAACCTCACAATTGCCAATTCCTAAAAAAAGAACTTGCAACAACCAGTGTTTAGGTGGCAGAAGCTATAAGGATAATTAATCAATATGTCAATTATTTAGGCATTTTAAGCTGTACAGTTATGAGAATTGCTTTCTTATACTGGTTCTTTGTTGACTCTAGCTCTGAGTTCTGACTATGATGGACCCTCTTCACTTCCCTCCCTCAGAGGATAGATTTTCCCTCTATTTTTCTGTCCTCTCACTGACTGAGAGGCCCTAGTAATGTGTTTTCTTCTCCCCTCAAGAAACCTTGGCTATCCCACCCTGTAGTAAGATATATTTTAACTATTTTCTCAGCCCAGGAACACGAGGGAAGGGATAGGATCACCCTTTAACTTAAACCCTTGAAAATGGCACTCAAGATGTTTTTAAAATTCAGAAATAACAAAAGGTTATATTTAGCATCAAAAGAAAAGGTCAGGTAAAATCAGGGGTTCAAATTACTGAGGTAAAACTAGTACAAGCACAGACTTTCATTCTTATAAATCAGACTAATAAGAGGTTCTTAAATAATTCACAGTTACTTAGATCTTTACATTGAAAGGTTTTTGTTTCAATGTTTCCCAAACACTCCAATACACTTTATTTGAGTGACTGCTGATTCTTTTGGTACCTAGAAGGCTAGGTACTCTCTTCCCAGTATCCAAATCCTTTCTCTTGGAACACCAGTACTCTTCTTGAGTTGTTCACTGACTATTAAGGTCTCTGCAGAAAGTTTATAATCACACCAGACCAGGGAATTCTGTATTCCTCAGAGATAACTCTTATTCTCTCTCTAGAAGAACTATTCCCTTTAATTTGGCCTGAATGGAAGTCTCCTCTACTACCCAAATTTCCTTGCCAAACTCCCCCCCCCCAGTTCTCTGTCTGAATTAAGGTACAGGAGGCAGATGTTCGCCGTCTGAACGCCGGTGAGTACAGCGATTGCAACCGGCACCTATACCGATGTAAAGCCCCCATCTGAACGCACCCTTAAGGTGTCCAAAGGCAGTTTCTAACCACACCAGAGCAGAGATCTCTGCAGTCTTCAGGGCTATCACCCTGTTTAAACTAGGTAGGGAAATCCCTTCTCTCTCTAGAAGATCAATCCCCTTTCCTTGGCCCGAATGGGGGTCTCCATCTAACTACCCACTTGTCCTTGACAACTTTCCCCCAATTCTCCTGTCTGTGTCAAAGTGCTCTCAATCAGGGCTGAAGTCCAAATGAGTTCTCCTCCTCAGCATTCAGCTTTAAAGTCTTTCTCTTGTCAGCTGATGTTAACCAATCAGATTACTTAGAGTAGCCTGTCACTCAAGGCTCTCTGGCTGTGTGAAGAATTAACCCTTCATAGTCCTTTAGTTATTAGTACAGCACTTCTAAGCCTCTTAAAAAGTGCTGTCCATCACACTGACATAGTCTGTCTCTTTACCTATAGAAGATTGCCAACCTCTGGGCTTGAATGTTGGGCTATGGTCACATGGTCATTTTGATCGGGTTTCACTGCTGTTCCCTCTTGCATTTAAAATTGCTGATCAGATGGCCGCATCCACCTCCTGCAACAAAGTGGGCTTAGTCGCGCGATCCTCCCGGTTCCCTAGCGAGTTTTCTGACACTGGGGAAATCAAGTACTTTCTGGGTATTTGTGCTTTGAATCTGCGATTTTCCCGATCTGGACAGCCATCTCTTGCAATGATTGTGATTAGGGTCATCTGACCGTTCTTCGTGCGATGAGGGTTTTTTTCCTCCAGCTTCCACCTTTGAGTGCATGAGCAATCTTGCACTGAATAAATCCAACATTTAAACATTCAAGCACACATCTATAGACTTCCAGTGCTTGGTAGTACGTCGCTGGTTTACTTGTTGTGAGAGAAACTTGTGAGACACCTTTTGGCCATGAGGGTGGGGGAAGGGGAAATATGATTAAAGAGACAGACCGCTTTTTCCTTCACTTGCCCGAGACTTTCTTGTTCAGCCTCACTGCCAACGTTTTCGGAGGCAACTTTGGGAATGGCTGCCAAGAGGTGGCAAGATGAGGAAAGGATTCAGCCAGTTCTGTCCCCCCGTCCCTTCCCCTGCCCCACATGAGTGAGCGAGCGAAGGAGTGGTGGTCAGGTGCATTGCTTGGCAAGACCGGCTTTCTTTCCCGATAGCCAGCAGAGGGAAGTGGGGCTTTGCTTGCAGCGCAGGGGCTGGAGCTCGCCAAGTGCTTCTTGGAGGAAATGCTACAGCCTTCTGGACTGCATCTGCTTCTCAAGGGAGAGGCTGGCTGGGTAGTTCCACCCACCAGCTGGGAAGAAGAGGGTTTGAATGAGACAAGAGGAGCCCTAAGCACCATGCCACTCTGTAAGGGAGTCAGCAACGATTCAGCCATGTGCGTATGCACATGAGCAAAGCATTAAAAAAAAAACTTGCACTGCACCACGTGGCTATCTAGACAGTGCCCAGAGCCTCATCCCGCAATGCTTGTGGTTCGGGGAGTGATGTGTGATCATCCCAACCTGGGGAAAAAAAATCCCGATTTAATCTATAGTGGGAACAAATCACAATAATTTTGCCGTGTGACCGCAGCCTTGGATTAGGATGGGGGAGGGGAGGGCTAGGTTCAAATATACACTCTGCTACGAAGATAACTGGTTGAGTCTGGACTAGAATAAAATGCATGGGTATGAATCAGCTGGATAAAATCAGATAAGGTTGCAGCATATTTTGGTGAACATTAACCTTTGCTTTACTTTTGGGTGTAGCATAGAATGCAACAGATACAGATGACAAAAATGGAGCACTAGGCTAGAGCTTGGAAATGGAGCTTCATAGGCTATTACACCCTCCTCCTTAAAACATGCGGAAGAAAGTCCAGTTGGAACAGAAAGCGAGCATGGTGTAGGGGTTACAGTGCGCTTTTCTGCATTCTCATTGTGCTCACTGTTAAGTTCCTGGTTTTTTTGGGGGGGCGGGGTTCTTGTTCTGCACATGTTTTGCTCCTTCTAGCTGTCCTTTAGCTATCAAGCAGCTTTATTTGCAGCTTATCTCCCTGCAGATTAAATCTGCAAGGAGATAAACTGGAAATGACGCTGTTAAATATCAAATTGGCTAGTAGGGGGACCAAAACATGTGTGGAACAGGAAAAACCCCACAGAACAAACAGGAACTTAGCAGTGAGGAAAATGAGCATGTGGAAAAGCCCAGTGCTGGACTAGGATCTGGGAGACCCATGTTAGAATTCCTCACTCTGCTACGGATGCTTGCTGGGTGACTTTGGGCCAATCACATGCTCCCAGCCTCACCTACCTCTCAGGTTTGCTGTGAGGATAAATTGGAGGAAAAGAGGACAATGTAAGCTGCTTTAAGAACATAAGAACATAAGAGACGCCAATGTTGGATCAGGCCAAAGGCCCATCCAGTCCAACACTCTGTGTCACACAGTGGCCAGAAATAACAGGTGCCATCAGGAGATCCACCAGTGGGGCCAGGACATTAGAAGCCCTCCCACTGTTGACCCCCCCCCAAGCACCAAGATGACAGAGCATCACTTGCCCCAGAGCTGCTCCATATGCTTATCTAATTCCCTTTTGAAGCCGTCCATGCTTGTGGCAGTGAATTCCAAGTGTTAATCACTCTTTGGGTGAAGAAGGCAGGGTATAAATGAAGTAAATAAATAAATACATGAAATTTGCTTACAATAAAGTATTCAGGAGCAAGTCTTTAAGTACTATTCTTTTCCCCCCAAAGAAACTTGACAAGAACAGAAAAAAAAGATTTAAAACCCATAACACATATTCAAAAGTTCTCATAACCCATAACCCATATTCAAAAGTTTTCAGAACAACATGAGTTCCTTTATTTGATTTAAAAGATTATTTGACCCAAGGATCCATAAAACGTCCATGCTGTTCAGGGCGGTGGGTTTTGTTTTTCTGACCTATTGATTCATTTAAAGGGAAAGGTCATTCTCTCAGAGAAGACAAGAAAGTAGTTTATTTCTTTAATGTCACAAGTCATAGAGAGTTACAACAATCCCAGCCCACTGTGGTAATAATGATATATCCATGATGATAATTCTTCAGTGAATAAAATTTCCTGGGCAGACATCCAGGACAAAATTTGCATGGCGTACACTCTGCTGCTGTTCAAAAGCTATCTACTCTTTTAGAGTTGACACATTTCTCTGCTGAAACTACTGTTCCATTAACAGCAGCAGTAGAACAGATAAATGAACAACAGGTGTTTCTGCTTCAACCATATGGGATCCAAGCCATTGTTTGTATGTGATCAAAAACTGCATTCATATCTTTCTTCATCATAAAAAGAAAGAACTTCAGCATGCTTATTGATGTCATGAATGTCCCATATTAGGACCATTTACTCATGTTGTTATTGACTGCATTGATACCCAAGAGATAAACATTTAGGTAAGAAAACCACCTCTATCCCCCCAAGAGTTCATAACTCAGAAATGTTACTGCAGTACTTAAAGTAGGAAAACAGTTATTGAATAGCTGAGGGAGGGACATAAAAAAGGAAATTGGTTTGGGAGACACCTCATTCAGTTTGTTCTCTTTCAATATGCAGACAAATAAAGTTTGAGATGTAAAACTATCATAGACACTGTTTCATTTCCTTACTAACTACAGTCGTCACAAGGTGCATGTGGTATTATATGTTTATGGACATAAATATTTCATTCATTAGATCGACCAAGAGCTTTGAAATGAGCAATCATTAACTAATGTCCTAATTAGTCTAATCATGACTAATTATGGTTATTAGACTAATGGGCTTAATTCTCCAGCACAGTGTAAGTGTGGCAGAAGGTTAAGAAGCCTATGACAAATTGATATTTAAAATATGATCCTGTACATTTACACTAATTGATTATGAAGGACTATATATGAACTGAATAATAAAATTCTGTGGTATCATGTTAATGCATAGAGTAATGTGTAATGGAAATTCAATGATAGCTAGAAAAACCCATTCCATTGAAACATAGCATAGTTTCAGATAAGCAAAAAGGAATGTTTTGGATAACCTTAAAAGAATACAGTTCATTAATTTGTCAGTCACTTAGGTTGATTTGAGTGTTTGGAATATCATTATTGCTAACATATATACTACGCACAGGGCTTTTTTTTTCCTGGGGGAACATGACAGAATGGAGTTCCAGAACTACTTTGACAAAATTCTTTTTAAATTTTTTAAACGTTCATGAGTTTTTAGTATACAATTGAAAACTTCATTTCCCTCTTGAGAGTTCCAGCTCCTCTTTTTTTAAAAAAGGAGCCCTGACTACATATACCATCTGCCTCACAGCAGGGGCACAGAGAGCATGGCTTGAGCAGCAGATCGTAACTGGTGGGTTAGGGTTAGTTATAAAGTATGGGAGGAGATGGTCCTTCAGGTAGCCTGGTCCCAAGCCATTTAGGGCCATTTAGGTGTAATGGCTAAGAGTGGCAGTCTGTAATCTGGAGAACCAGGTTTGAGTCCTCACTCTTCCCCATGAAGCCTGCTGGGTGATTTTGGGCCAGTCACAGTTCTCTCAAAACTCTCTCAGCCCCACCTACCTCACAAGGTGCCTGTTGTGGGGAGAGGGAGGGAAGGCAATTATAAGCCGCTTTGAGATTCCTTTGGTTAGATTAAAACAGGGTATAAAAACCTCTTCTTCTTCTTCTTCTTCAAGGTAAGAACATGCACTTTGAATTATGCCTGGAAACAGATGGGTAACCAGTGCAGAATTACACTCCCTCAAATTTATTTTTTTAAGGATTTCAGTTTTTTCTGCAAACATTGGGGGGGGATTTGTGTTTCCCCAATCTGTGGATTTAGATATCTGCAGATGGGGGGGGGGCACACATGATTATTAGTGTGTGTGTGTGTGTAAACTGTGATCATTTCAGAAAAAAACTTCATTCTCTCTGAATTACAATTATAACTGTATTGATTAATAGATACAAAGAACTGCAGTGTAACTTTTTTTCAGAATTGCTTTTATTCAGAGAGTTCATTTCTTATAAATAAATGACTTCATCCTTCCTTTCAAGTTGACACTGGGAAAATGTTTATTGATCTTCTTGTGTGCAATTGATTTTATAAGCTTAGTTCTGTATTGCTTAACAAAGGTGTGAGATCCATTGTCTTAGATTTTCAGAATGTAAATATGGATAATTTTTCTGACTTCTCTTTCCAAGTTTATTTCAATGTAATGCTTATATATTGTTGAATGCCTATATCCTCTGAACTTCAGTATAAAACATTGTAAATGATGAAATATAACTCGATCAGCTTGGAACTTCAAGACTACTTACAAGTCAAGCACTGAAGTTTGAGTTCTATTTTTAATTTAGCTGGTCCCAGCACTAGCTATCCCCAATATTACAGCAGCCCATTTCCCTCTGGCTCCCTATAGCATACCGGGTTCGCTTTAAGGTGCTGGTTCTTACCTATAAAGCCCTATATGGCCAGGGGCCTGCATACCTGAGGGACCACTTTTCCTCATATGTTCCCCAGAGAGTACTGCAGTTAGGTTAGGAAAACCTTCTTTTCTCCTGAACATGAAAGATGCCTTGTAATATAGGTATTTCAGCTGTTGTTGTTGATGTTTTGTTGATGTTCTGTTACTGGTTGATGTTTTGTCACTGAATGATGTTATTTTTGAAAAATTTTCTTAATAAAATATTTAAAAACCAAGTGAAACAAATATTTTTTTTTGAAAATACACATATTTTACAAGAAAAATTCAGAGCAAAGAAAATTGCATAAAATAATCATGGGTTCAGCTCACACAAGGGAGCAACATAGCCAAAATGGCTAAAAAACCTTACCAAATAACTGAATTAATAATTATCTTCTATCCCTTACAATTTTCCATATGCCTGCCATAAAAAAGCATTAATTATTTTGTCTACACTGTGTGAAGGCACAGGTAGTTTTACTTCCTCTCCCTTTTATATAAACACATTAATTATGGATAATCAAGTTATTTTTAAGTAATGGAGCAATTTTTTAGGCATTTTATATTTATTTATTTACTTTATTTTTAGATTTATATCCCGCCCTTCCAAACAGCTCAGGGTGGCTAAAATACGGCAAAAGCCGGATTAAATAGATAAAATACAATAAAACAGCATTAAAACAACCACAATAAAACCCATACAATATTTAAGGTGCTTTGATGTCATCCTATATGTAAATCACCCAAGATGGGAACAATAATCCCAATTCAGTGGCCAGCTGTCTCAATAGCGTGGTCTCCAGCGATAATGTTCTACGCGCTTCTGCCAGGCGATGCTTACCTCCCATAATAGGGGCAGATGATGGAGCAATACCATGGTGGTGGAATAGTGGTGGTGGCTCCTACTCAAAAGCCTGGCGGAAGAGCTCCGTCTTGCAGGCCCTGCGGAACTGCACAAGGTCCCACAGGGCCTGAATCTCCTCCGGGAGCTCATTCCACCAGGTAGGAGCTGCCACCGAAAATGCCCTGGCCCTAGTAGGGACAAACTTAATGTCTCGGGGGCCTGGAACTTCCAGGAGATGGAGACTCCCTGATCGTAGTGTTCTTGAGGGAACATAAGTGGAGAGGCAGTCCCTCAGGTAAGCCGGACCCCGGCCATTTAAGGCTTTAAAGGTAAGAACCAGCACTTTGAAGCGAATCCAGTATGCTATTGGCAGACAGTGCAGCGCTTGCAGCACAGGCTGGATGTGGTCTTGCCTAGAGAGGCCCATCAACAGCCTGACCGCAGCATTCTGCACTAGCTGCAGCTTCCAGATTTGTGACAGAGGCAGCCCTAAGTAGAGAGCATTACAGTAGTCTAGCCTCGAGGTGACAGTTGCATGGATCACAGTGGCCACGTCCTCATGGTCAAGGTAGGGGACCAACTGCCGCGCCAGCCGCAGATGGTAAAAGGCCACCTTGGCAGTGGCTGCCACCTGGGCGTCCATCATTAATCAGGAGCCCAGGAGCCCACCCAAACTCCTAACCTACTGCACAGGCACCAAAGGCACCCCGTCGAAGGCCGGGAGAGGGAGCTGCAACCCCAGACCAGTCCGACTCAGGCACAGGGCCTTCATCTTTGCCGCATTTAATTTCAACCGACTCAGTCTGAGCCAACCAGCCACAGCTTATAACGCCTGATAAAGGTCATTGGGACCGGAGTCTGACTGGCCGCCTAACATCAGATAGAGTTGGGTATCATCAGCATATTGATGACACCCAAGCCCACACCACCCGGGTAATCTGGGCGAGGGGGCGCATATAGATAATGAACAACATAGGGGACAACACAGCTCCCTGGGGCACCCCACACTCAAGGGGGTGCCTTCGGGACCACTGGTCCCCAATCGCTACCCTCTGTCCCCGACCTTGAAGAAAAGAGGCGAACCACTGAAGAGCAAGCCCCTGAATCCCCATGTTGGCGAGGCAGCGGGCCAGCAACTGGTGGTCGACCGTGTAAAACGCAGCCGACAGATCTAACAACACCAGTGCCGCCACGCCACCTCGATCCAGATGCCTATAGAGATCGTCCGTCAGAGCGACCAGCACCGTCTCGGTCCCGTGGCCTGGGTGAAAGCCGGACTGGAAGGGATCGAGGATGGAAGCCTCATCCAGATAGCCCTGTAGCTGTGATGCCACCACCCTCTCAATAAGTTTGCCCAAATAGGGCAAATTGGAAACCGGCCGATAGTTGGCCAATTTGGCCGGGTCCAAAGATTTTTTTTCAAGAGAGGGCGGACCATTGTTTCCTTGAGTGCTTTGTATAACTCAGTAAAATTCAAATATTGTATGCCTTCTTCATCATAAGGAATAATCACATATACTTATGTACAAATGAAACTATAAATATAATTTAGATTTTTTTCTGGGAGAACATGGAAAAAAGTGATCACTATGTAGAATCATAGAGTTGGAAAGGACCTCCAGGGCCATCTAGTCCAGCCCCCTGCACAATGCAGGAAATTCACAAATACCTCCCCCTCCACACCCACACTGACTGCTATTCCATGCCCGGAAGTTGACAAAAAACCTCCAGTATCCCTGGCCAAACCCAAAGTGGAAATCAGCATTTCCCTGGGTGTGTAAGAAAGGGACACAAGAATTAAGCACTGAGGCAACCCTTCCTGCTCTCCCTCTCATGATCTGCCTAAGTTCATAGACTCTGCATTGCTGTCAGATGGCCTCTAGTCTCTGAAAACCTCCAAAGACGGAGAGCCCACCACCTCCCTTGTCCATATTCTTCTTAAAGCGTGGTGCCCCAAACTGAACACAATACTTTAGGTGAGGTCTAACCAGAGCAGAGTAAAGTGATATGTGTGATCTGGACACTATACTTCTGTTGATACAGCCCAAAATGGCATTTGCCTTTTTGGCAACCACATCACACTGCTGACTCATGTTCAGTGTATGGTCTACTAAGACCCCTAGTTCCTTTTCGCACATACTACTGCCAAGACAAGTCTCCCCCATCCTATAATCATGCATTTGATTTTTCCTACCTAAATGCAGAACTTTACATGTACCCCTGTTAAAATTCATTTTATTTGTTTTAGCCCAGTTTTCCAGCCTGTCGAGATCATCATGTATCCTGACTCTGTCTTCTCCCATATTTGCTACCCCTCCCAAATTAGGATCATCCACAAATTTAATAAGCATTCCCTCTACCTGCGATTGCTTAGAGTCACAATGTGGGAACACAGGTTCAGCTATGTTCAGCAACCTCCTCAACAACAAGCTTATATGGTTATCAAGATGTCCTATGTATTGTGGAATGCAGACAGACAACTACTGCAAAACTAAAATGCTGTTATAAAGATTCATGACAGCATTCTATAGTTGCTCAGTGTAAATCAGCTATCAGTAACAGATCAGGACCACAAAACAGTAGGTTGGATCCATATAGATTTTTCATTCAATCTCATCTAATTCTCCAGCATAGCATTTTTAGTGGTTTAAGGGGACTCCCTCCTTTTTTCCTTTCAATCCAGTATGCTTCCAAAACTCTCAGAAGTGGAATTCCCAGCATTAATGCTGGAGAGCAGTTTGCGCTGGCCCACCGGAATTCAAAGGAGGCATGAAGCCCCATTGGGTACAAAAATTATTTGGCAGCTGTAATGGGCACCTAACTGGTGGTGTTATACCACTCTGAGGACCTTGATTGTCAGGGTGCTCAAATGGAATTCTATTGTTGACTTAGGGAGTGACAGTTGTGAGTGGCAGTTAAGAGGAGAGAAGGATCAAAGAGGATATTGAAAAGGGAAGTGGAACCCATAGTGCTTCCATAAGGGAAATAGTTCCTAGGAAAGGGGTAATTTAATATTAATTTAATTAATGGGCAAATACATGGTGGGGCTGGTGAAGAACAGGGGTGGAGGCTGGGGAGCAGCAGCAGGCTGCCAAATCCAGGAAACTCTTCTCCCTCCCAAGCACATGGTCCCCTCACCTCCTGGGGTCTGGCTTGTGTTGGCTGTCCTTCACAGTGACTACGGCTGTGGCAGCATGCGGTCTGGGAGGCATGAGGCAAGGGCACATGCTCTACCAGCTGGTCAAACATTCCAAATTTGGTAGTGGCTGTATGGTGAGTGGCTGGGGCTGGCACCTCTCAGCACATTGTCCACTGGAGATGATAAAGCCAGCAGAAGCTATGGGTTGTGCTTGGAGTCAGGGTGGGTCTGCCAACAAAGGCAGCCACAGGCAGGCTGCCTTAGCACAGTCTGTCCATTTAAATATGTTAGCATATTTAAATGTGATGCAGCTCTGTTTAATTATATAAATAAACTATTTAAACCCAAGCTATTGTTTCGTGTCTTTATTGAATGATTTCCTGGGGCAACACATAATTGTGTGTGTGTGTGTGTGTGTATGTACACACACACACATATAAAAGCACATACAGTGAATGACCAAGTATATGAAGCACTATTGACCAGGACTGATTACAGTGTGCTGTTAGTTGATCAGACTGGTATTCCTATAAGATATATTAAGAATATAAGAATAAGAAAAAGGCAGAAAGGTATGTGTGGGGCTCAGAGGTTGTCAAGTTATTTTCTGATAAAGCAGCAGAAATCACCATCAGTGTCTCCTGTGAGTGACCTTTTGCCAGTTTGCAAATCAGTGGTGAGAATGCTTCCCTTCGAGGATCCATTCTCCGTATCGGTGTGCTATGCAAATTAATCTCAGCTGATCTATTCCAAAGAAAACAGTGGTTTAGGATTTTAGTAAAATAAAGAACATGGCAAAAGGCACATACTAATGAAATTCTTCAAAGATATTCAGTAAGGCTCAGCGATAGGATGCAAAACAGAATGTTGAATTAGTATTTCACATATGCAGAAGACTGATGGAAATAATCAAGAGGAACCTGTCTATCCCTAGACATAAACACAGTTCACATTGGACGATATCAATGAGGCAATCTTCTCGTTTATAAAAGTATTTAACCATTATATACTGGCTTCCCACCATCCAAAGCTGCTCAAGGCAGCTTACAAGAGCAAGTCAATCAGTGCAATTAACAGCACAACCGATCAAATTCCACAAACAAGAGCATAAATCAATACACCACTCTGACAGTGCCCAAGGTCTATCTGAATAGTACAGACTTTCACAAGCCAATGCAGGGCCCTTTTCACAACCTCAGGGAGAACATTCTAAAGAGCTACAGGTGTCACAGAGAAAAAGATGAGCCTAATGATGTGATAACATTTATAATTTCAAGACATTCCCTTATATTAGTCTAGTGTGTTAATCTGAAGACTGTCACATGTTCAAGTAGCTAGTTCCGTTAGCTGAGAGTGCTTGCATAGACCTGTTGGGAGTTGCTCCTTAGATTTAAACTGTTTGAACTACTACTTGTTCTTCTGGTCTCTATATTGGAACCCAGAAACACTGTAGATTGCCCCCTCAGACGGAAGAAAGAGTCAGACAACCAAGGTTGGATAAAATAAGGCCACTTTATTAACATATTAGTAGAATCTGTGGCTGACCAGTTAATTTTAAGGGAGGTCTCGAACAGGAGGAAATTCTGGAAGGTCCTGAGAGATTCAGAGCAGGAGCATTCCCTATCTAAATATTGAGTTTTAAAGAGAAGTATATAAAGCCTTGGTCTTTAGTCATGCTGGCCACATGACCACGGAAACGTCTTCAGACAGCGCTGGCTCTTCGGCTTTGAAACGGAGATGAGCACCGCAACCCTAGAGTAGGATTCGACTGGCTTTCGAGCAAGGGAACCTTTACCTTCTATATAAAACCTCATGTGCCCCTCTTCCCTCCACTGTCAGCCTAATCCTGTCAATTCAGAAACATGACCTATTGTGGCCAAAGACATTTACTTGAAGGAAGGTCATCTTAGAACAACAGCTCCTAAACATGAACTATTGTAACCAGATTTCCATGTGCATTTTTATCCTCTACACTAACATAACTATGTGCTATATTTTGCTCCACATGTAGTGGAAAAATGCTAATTCTGCAGTATGTGCTTTAAAAATACTTAGACTGTCCTTTTAGACTGTTCAAAATATCACCCCACTGTTAATTTCATGACTGAGTTGCCTTTGTTCTTGTATTTTGAGTAGGTAAGCAAGAGAAACCAGCTGATATTTTCATAAATGTTCATTGTGTATGCACTGCTGACATCCCACTTCTTAAATTCCCTTCTTAACTAAACTATCTTATTCTGAATTGTGTTCAACAAGCAGAACAGTTGGTTCATTCTTAAAATTTGTTATAAAGCTTTTAGGATTAATTATGTGATCTTGTCACTCTTATCATTATTAAGATTCTGCAAGGGACATGGGCCCAGTGAATTTAGCCTATGTCATCAGATTATCTGGTTTTTTTACTAGGCATTATTTTAATTTTCTCATCCCTGTTCTTTTGATATGAAAATATAAATGTACCCTTGGAATAATCTGACCCATTTTTGTGCACCTTTTCTTGTTTCCTCATGCTACATCTTTGTACAACAACCAATCAACAACAGAATGGTTTTCTGGCATAAGCAAGTTGTATCCAAATAAATTTAGAGGGTAGCTGTGTTGGTCTGTAGTAGACGTCCAGTAGCACCTTTAGAAACCAACAAAACTGTCAAGGTATAAGGTTTTAAGTGTTAAAGCTTTGACAAAGGGAGATTTGAGTCTCAAAGGCTTCTACCTTGAAAATCTTGTTGGTCTCTATCTTTAAGGTGCTATTGGACTTTAAATTTAGTTATCCAAATAGTTTGATCCTATAATCTAGTCTATATACATTGAAATTAGTGGATTTAGACTGGATTAACTCAACATATGATTGCACAAAAATCTGAGTTTGGAGTCGCAATTGTAAGAGGAATTTTCTCAATTCCTCTTTACTCAATTTCTCCATGATATCCAATAATCGGTTTCTTTTCCTCTTTTTTAGGAATTTGGTATATAACCTCCCTCTCCAAAAAAAGAACAATAAGGGCTGAAATTTAAAAGGGTGCAGAGAGGTGTAATAGCAAACTAGAAAGAAAAATCAAAGGGAAATTTTTATTTTGAAAGAAAATAAGAGGAATCAATGGCTGCATCTAAAAAGTGAATGGGGGGGGAATTCTCCATCCTGGAGGAAGTAAAATATGAGGAAGGCATTCATACCTGTTCCAATGATTATTAGGATCATTTTGAAAACACTGAAGCCAGTGCTGCTAACACAAGGACTTTCCAAATGGTCATATTTATGTATGATACTCCAATAGCAGAAGGTAGCAACTATACAGGCTAGTAAAGTATCGATGGAGGGGGGCATTGGGATGAAGTACAATCAAAGAGTATTTGGGCTCCCCAAAATCATTAAACTAGTCCTCTCCTAATAGTTATGGGGAATTAAGACAAAAATGTATTTACCATCTTATATAGGCCTAATGATATAAAGTAATAGAATAAATATTAAGCAGGTCTAGATTACATTATATATATTAAGCACAGTGTGTGTAAAGCCCTCGTTTCCTGCCCAGATAAACTTGATTTTACATGAGACATAAATACAAACAGCTTAAATCCATGAACATAACTACTATATCCAGTCAAGCTGATTATAGTATGCATTGCACCTTTGCATCCTTTACAAGAATTCTTTTCAACACCCCTCCCACCTTCTGATTCCATTACTACATGTGCCTGATGAATTGTCTCTCGAAAGCTTATAGCCTGAAAATCGTGTTGGTCGCTAAGATATTACTCAACTCTAACTGTTCTACTGCAGACCAACATGGCTATGCTCTCAAACTATACTGTATCTGTGATGAAGGACCCTCTGTACCTGACTGGCTGAGCTGATGCAAACAGTCCAACCCAAGGCAATCCCAAACTGCTCATAAAACAATACTATAAATGTTTATAGGGGAGCCAGGAAGCTGAAGCAAAAAGGGGCTCTAAAGGATCTGCTATATATCTATTATATTCAGTGACTGTGCAGAAATGACAACAAGCAAGCCCTGGGACACCATAGCAACAGGGACACCACCCTAGGCAGGGAGAACGGAGGTCCTGGTTCCTGCCTCCTTCCTGCTCATATTTGGAATTGCCTCTTATTTATTTATTTAGACTTGCATTTCATTCTCCCCATGAGCTGGCTCAGGCCAGATCACACAGGTTCTCAAGCCTTTGGCTCATTACAGTGGGTCAATAAATAAATGCATTAATACAATATTTAAGAACAGTTTAAACAATATAATTTAAATCAGGTAGCACTAGCAATTTAAGTATACAGTCTCTGAGACTGGTGCTGCTAGATCCCTAGGTCTTCTTGAAGGTGGAAGGCTTCAGCAAAGGCAGGCTGGCTTTGTTGGACACCTGCTGTTTCATCCACAGATCTGGTGGAACACCTTCATTTTACAGGCCCTGTAGAAGGGTAATAGGTCCTGCCGGGCCCTGACCTCAAGCAGGAGATCATTTCACCAGGCCGGGCTGAGGCTAGGCAGATATCCCTGGGTCGGGAACAACCAGCAGATGTTGATCAGTTGAGAGCAAGGCTTTCTGGGGCACATATGGGGAGAGGTGGTACCTCAGGCATGTTGGTCCCTAGCCACACACGGCTTTAAAGGTGAGTACCAATACCTTGAAGCAAATCCAGTACTCAATTGGTTAGCCAGTGTAATTGACATAGTGCCGGATAGATGACACAATCAGCAGGCGCACAGCCACATTTTGCACTAGCTAGAGTTTCTGGATCAGCCACAAGAACAAGCCCGCATAGAGCAAGTTACAGTAATCAAGCCTGGAAGGGACCATTGCATGGGTCACTGTAGCCATGTCCTGGGGGGAGAGACAGAGAACCAGCTGCCGAATCTGCCAAAGATGATAAAAGGCCAATGTGGCATGTGTGGTGACCTGTGCCTCCATAGTAAGCAAGGTATCCAGGACCACCCCCAGACACCTCACCTTCTTCAGTACAAGATTCTTGGATGGCTATAACAGAAGGTGAATATCTATAGATAAACTACAATTAAATCTAGTATCCAAGTAACATAAAGCCAACTTCCCCACACGCTTCTTGATATGGATTTATCTGACTTTCCCTCTCTGAACTTCCCTTCTAAAAACTTCAGTGTTAAATACAAATTAGACTGCTGACACACAGAGATTTTTCTCCTCCTTGGCTTCCAAATTTGATTGCTTTTGTATGTGTGTGTGTGTGGGGGGGAGTACTGTAATCATCCTGTTTCCAGGTTTTCCCCATCCTCGGTATGATTTATTCTGCTCTTTTTGGAAAGAGCACAGTTCAAGTGCAAACTGACTTCCCAGAATACACTGCTTACTATGTTGCCAAGTATACTGCCTCTCTAGTTAATAACAAGGGATGTAGTCATCTCCCAGAGTCCTCTCCATCTGCAAATACCAAAAGAAGAGCAGCTGTTCAGTGCCGTCAGTTATGTCTTGCTTGTATCACACTGAATGGCACCAAATCACTAAAGGCTCAATGTGCTTTTGTGGAGATTTAGACACGTATTGAAACATTTCAGGAAGGCACTGTTCATATGGGGATAATTAGATATGAAATTGAATGCAGGAAATGCTAGCTTTTTGAGCAATGGATAAAGATGTAAGTTGCTTGAATAAAATGTGCTGGTGACCATTAGGTCTGGCTTAAGTCACTTGGCGGCCCCGAGTGTCCTCCACCCATGTCATGCCAGCAAACAGCAGTGGCACAGAGGGTGGGAGAGCTTCCTCCCATGTTGTCTCTGCAAAATTTGGAATGGGATCCAAGGGCAGCACCTCTATAGCCTGCCCTAGACCAAGCAACAGCAGTATGGGTCTGGGAGATGATGATGTTACAAGGTGGTCATATTCTCTCATACTGCTTCCCTGGGCTAATCTGGCATCTAGTCAACCACTTGAGTGATGAACCAGTCTTTACTATTTTGATGTTCAAACTTTCAAGCATAGTTTTTTTCCTCCCCAAAAGGAAAGATTAGGCTCCTCAGCTAGTTAATCTCATCTGTTTTTGTAAACCAATAAGTGAGATTTTACTTTTTTAGCAGACAAATGAGGTTCATAAATGGCTTTTTAAAAATCTTCCAGAGCCTGCATTAGTGATGGGTAAAGTTCTCATCGCTCATATTATAATTGGAGTAGTCTGAGGAGAACAAGACATTTGAACCTCAGAAGGACTTGGTAGATCTGCAGATGATTGTGCAAGGTGTTGGGCAGAGAACATGTCATGCTGGTTTTAGTCCCCACTAGTGGCATAAGAAATGATAACCTTTTATCTTGACTCTTTCACAGAAAGGTGGGTTTAATCGTGACTCAATGCCACTGAGCAATAGAAAGTGACACTGTAGATTAATCTCTGGCTGTGATCAGATGTGCAGTTTGATCAGTTGCTGTTGCTGTTCCCTTATGGATTTAAATGCACAATAAGACAGCAGCATCTGTCTGTCATGCTCCAGTTGTCTGAGTCTCCCCCCCCCATTGCGTGTTTCTTTGATACCTGTGAAAGTCCAGTCCTGTTGGTCTCAGCTGGTTCCAAAAAAGATTTCCTGTTGTCTGATTGCTCTGTTGCACACCCAAGCCATCAGGCAGGTCTGACTGGTCTCTTGTTAGTGATGTGTGCATAACTGCATATTCTCAACTCTCTCCCCCTCTCCCACAGGGGCTGCTCAAAACTTTGTTTTTGTTATAAAAACTTTGTTTTTGTTATAAAAACTTTGAAAGGAAGACATCTCTGTACTTCAGTTTTTTTTCCTGAGCTTTGGGGAAGGGGTTAATTGAAAAGTTTAGAGAGGGAGGATGGCAGTGAACTATATATCCCAGGAGGCTCATCAGTGCTTGTAAGTATGCTCAATGGACAGAAAAAAATGGCTGATGGTCTGACTCCCTGGCTACTGCCATCTGATCACAGAGTAAAAGCACTTTGAAGAGTGCTAAAAGGGGTGGGTCTGATCAGGATTCTCTGTTACAAAATAACCTGACTCAATTAGAGGCAGGGCAACAGCGGATTGAACTGCACATCTGACCACAGCCTCTGTCACCAGACACAGAAACTGTCTTTGTAACTCATATCATCCAAACACCCCAAGTTTTAAGAAGCCAAAATTGCTGTTGAAGTATTTAAACTATATTTCTATGAAAGACAACTCACATTGCACCAAGTGGGTTTTTCTTATAGGTAACCAGAGCCACCAGTACCTATTTTATGGTACGGAGCTCCGGAAGAGAACCTCTAGGGGGCGGGGCGGTCACGTGGTGAAGCCCCGCCCCCTTCTTTACCCCGCCCTCTGCTTCGATCCTCATTCCGTTTGGGAATGAGGATGAAGCAGGAGGGTAAGTAGCCGGGCCTTCTGACACACTTCCGGTGATGTCAGGGGGTGTGGCCTTCTGTCACTTCCGGTGATGTCAGGGGGTGTGGCATATGCAAATAAGTTATGCTAATGAGTTATGCTAATGAGCTCCAGCAGCTCTTTTTCTACAACAAGACCCCTGCTTATAGGTAACCAGAGCCACCAGTACCTATTTTATATTTTTCAAATACAATAAGAATTTAGGGTTGTGGTATGTGACCCTCTGTAAGGGAAGGAAAGTGAATTCATTGATATTCAAACTGCAATATTCATTTTCAATGATATGTAGCTTTCACAGTGGCATATAGCCTTGAAATTTTGAATAATTTAGACCAATAGCCTTAAAATCTCAGTATTATTTGTGACAGTATTCAGGACCATGATGCCTCAGCTATTCCTGTGCTGCTTCTATAACCCACTGAGCACAGATAAAGATTGTTTAGCAGAACAATCTCATGGAGTGTCACTCCAGTTTAATCACACTGATTTCAATAGAGACCAGAATAATTCTATAATTGTACTGCAAGTTTCCTTGGAAAGGTCCTCAGCATTTGACGACAGTATCATAATGTCAAAAGGATTGCTTCTGAAATCTCCAGTCTCCAGGAAACACAAACTAGATTTTGTGAAGTTTTGAATATGAAATATTGTAGTTTTAAATGATCTATATAATTTGCTTTAAATCATGCATATCTGAAATAAAATAAATATCATGTATATACAAAAAAAAAAATTGTTCAAAATAACAGGAAGGCTTTGATTTGTTTCCAGAGCAGGCAAGAAGGAAAAGACCCAAGAAAGTAGCTAAGGAATTTTATTTATTTATTTATTGTCTGATTTATACCCCGCCCTCCCCGCAAGCAGGCTCAGGGCGGCTGAGAATTTGCTGGTTATACCAAATTAATATGTAATTACCTTTGATCCTTTGATCCTCTGCCCACTACTTTAATCCACTAATATCTCCTTCCACCAGTTTCTGTATTTTGGTCCATTTTCTATCATGTCCCTATCCATTATCTACTTTCGATACCCTGCCCTTACATTTTTCTATCCTCTGGGACCTATTTCTGGTCATTAGCCTCTACCCATACTTTTTTTTCCTGTGTGACATTTAATCCTAGACAAGCTTCCATGACAGAGGCTTAGATGCCCACTTTCAGGCAGTATACGTTGGAATTTTCATAAACATTCAGTGTCGCAATATCACCTAAACCAATAAGTATCAGCAACTTTGATGCAAAATGTAAGGCAAAAATATGGCCAGGATGCCTGCAGACAGTGAATTGATAAGTTAAATTTAGTCAAGCATGTGAAATTTGTTTCACACTTTCATAGTCTATCACTCTGCTGCCTACTTCTGATTGCTCTCTTAGGGTTATACAATACACACATGTTGCATGCAGAAAAATGCAGTGTATCTTTGGCTCCTTAGCTCATAGAGTTCAGCCCTTCCACTTGTCCTTTGCCTATTTATTTATTTATATGCCACCTCTTGCCACCAGGTGGTCTAGAGGTGGCTAACAGTTAAAACATTAATAAAGCTCATTAAAAAATATAATACAAATAAAACAAAAGAAACAGCCTGCATAACCAAAGCAAACTAACTAAAAGTCAAGCAGAAGAGCTGTTTTGGAGACACAGCCCTATAGAACTTAGATAAGTCCCACAGGGCCTGCATATCATCTGACAGCTGGTTCTACCAGGATGGAGCCACCACAAAGAAGGACCTCGCCCTGGTGGATGAAGCTCCCAGACTGTTTAAGTCTTTCAAGGTTGTCCACCAAGGCTACTGGCACTGTCCCAGTTCCAAACCCAGACCTGAAAACAGACTGGAAAGACAGACTGGAAACCAAGACTGGAAGACAGACTGCCGATGTATCATCCAGGAATCCCTGAAGCTGTTTTGCCACTGCCCTCTCAATCACCCCCCCAAAAAAAAGGAAATTTGATATTGGGCAGTAATAGGCTAGGTCCTCAAGATCCAAGGATCATTTATTGAGAAGGGGCCTAACTATGCCCTCTTTCAAGGACCTAGGACCAAAAAAAAGACCTTAATGTAAACATGGAGCCTCCAGGACACTACTGGGAGTTAGGTCCTGGCCAAGTGTCAAGATTTTATCTTCAAGGAGAGTTACAAAATTGTCACAAGTAAAGACCAAATTTCTAGTATTTTGAGACCTCATATTCAGGGAGGTCAGGTGCCAAACTATCCTAAATAATTGTGCCAGACACAAACTCGCAGATGTGATGGAGACAGAAAATAAGTCTTCTTTGCTGCCTTCACCACCACCTCATAGGGCTTCAAGTGGGGTCAATAAAGTGTTCTGGAAGCCCTGTCATGAGTACATTGCCAGAGTTGCTCTGGCCTTCTAAATGCTCTTTTCATATATCTCAGCTCCTTGGTAAACCAAGGAGAAGGGGAAGAACGGGGATGCAGAAGGCCTCAGGGGAATCCTGTCGATGGCCTGAAAGAGGCTGGCAGTCCCGTACACAGTAAGCTCATCTACAGAACTGCTGGACAGGCTGGAGAAATCTTGCAGAGAATTATGGAATTGAACATAAATATATTTGCTGCCCTTGGAGATGGGAATAGTGTATGTCAAACTGACCTTCAGGAGGAAATGATCTGACCATGGCACCAGGTTATCCAGATCTAAACCGGTGCAGAAGGTCAAATCAAATCCAGTGTGTAGCCTTCTTCATATGTAGGAGTCAAAACAACCTGGGAAAGGCATAAAGTCATCATGCAGACATAAATTCCAAAGCAGCTCCAGTGAGAACAATATCTGCAGGGATATTGAAATCCCCTAAAACTACCAGAAGGGGGAAACGCAATAACCAGTCGGAGATTGCCTCTGCCAGCTTCAGCAGGGTATCTGCTGGTGCTCTGGATGGGCAGTAAACCAGCACGATAGCCAGCTTCCCCTGACACCACACACGATGCCCATACATTCAATGCCAACTTTCTCTGGGGTGGAGATCCTCTGGAAGGAGAAATTAACCTTGAATAAGAATTGCAACTCCACCTTCCCATCTCCTAGTTTGTGGTTGATGTAGGACCAATATACTGGGTGGAGTAAGTTGAGAGAGAAACTGTCTCACCCTCCCTCACACTGGTCTCAGTCAAGCAGGCCAGATCAAAATTGCCACTGAAGTGATCTTATGAGGGCTTTTTTTTGTAGAAAAAGCCCAGCAGGAACTCATTAGCATAATAGGTCACACCCAACAGCAGGAACTAATTAGCATATTGGGCCACACCCCTGACAGAGCAGCTCATTAGCACATTAGGCCACACCCCCACATTACCAGAAGTGTGGTCATCCAGCCACACCCACCTTTTGCTTCTTATTCTGTTTACTTTGCTTTTTTGTAGCAGGAACCCTTTGCATGTTAGGCCACACACCCCTAATGTAGCCAATCCTAATGAGTTTCTGCTGTTGGGTGTGGCCTATTATGCTAATGAGTACCTGCTGGGCGTGGCCAACTCGGGAGCCAGTCGGAACTCCATTCCTGTGCGTTCCTGCCCAAAAATAGCCCTGGATCTTATTATGTATTGTCCTGGCATTGCAAAACATCAAGGATGAAGAGGAAGTGGCTCCAGACACTAGTACACTGTCATCCCTGCAGATGGGAGGGAGATTAGAATGACATCAAGCATAACCATATCTCCAGCTTCTTCTTATAACTACACTCTTCCCACCACTATATCTCCCAACCCCCAAAAGGACAAGGATGCTTGAGCCCTTAGTGATGTTATAGGGTGTGTCTGTGAAGTTAGAGCTTCAAGCTCAATTCCAAAATAAAATTCAAACTGGGAACTGTAGTTGATAATCTGCTGCTAAAACAAGGAGCAGTATCGGTATGAGAAAACATCTCTCAACAGCTAATTTGCAAAGAAGGAAAATTCACTTATATACAATAAATAAGATAAATTAAATAACAAAGAAATTAATAACAATAACACCGATTAACTAACAAACAAAACACAATACTGCTAACTAATTACAAATGCCCGGCAGTTGACTGGCAGGAGAATCAAACAATATACGAGCACCCAGAAACATGGGGGGGGGGGAGGCTGCCAATTAAAACAGTCTCCCATCAGAACTATAAAAGACACAAAACTTTGTCAACGACAAGACAAAAATAAAAAAGTCCAAGGAACAACTAGTCAACATGGCCCCAGAACAACCAGAAATGCCAGATGACCAACAGAAGTTTGGGCCTGCTCTGCAGGGCTTGTGGCAAGGGCCATGTCCTTGTCATGCAGACCTTTGTGTGTGACCTTGGCACAGCTGTAGACTGATGGTACACACTTTATACTGCCTACAGGAGGCTTTCTGGAATAAGGGTGGGCTGCCCCAGTCACACCCAACTCTGCTGCATCAGCATCGGTAATGTCATGCCGATTAGAAGCTGAGTGGAACAGCCAGACAGAAAACAGCTGTCAGTTTGCAGGCATAGCAGGTCAAGTTCTCAGCAGCAGCTTCACCAGAAGGTATAAAATCCAGGCCAATTTGTTACTGGAGGCTGATGCTCTGTCCTGCAAAAATGCACAGTCCTTCCTGCTTCTGACTAGAGGTCTCATGACCTAATTGCACTTCCATTCCTCTTACTTTCTCATTCTTTTATATCAGCAATAAGGTCCTCAAGTCCCTGTTTTTCTCAGCCCAATGTCTATTTTGTTCCACTTTTTAAAAAGTAAATTTTTCTCTTAAGATTTTTTAGAAATCCTATCTCCTCCCTGAATCCAGAACACATAAGGAAGCTAGCCATTTTTATATGAAAAGAGCAACGTATGTGTCAATAACAGTTGATATGTCACACAGGTATTTGGGGTGTATAAATAGAAAAGGTAAACTGTGAATTGGTCCTGGCACTTTCCCACGAACGTCTTAAAGAACACTGTTCATATTCTGAGCCTGCTCAAATTGCAGTTTTTGCATTTGTCCAAAATTCTGTTTTCCATGCCAAGATTGTGTTATGTCTCCTCTTAGTCTTTGTCTTATTTTTTTTTCCTCCTCCACTCTTGGATGTAATATTTGTATTCCTGCTTAAGTGTTCTTGGCTCAGGGGAAATAATCTGAACATTATACTTTCTGCCTGATCAAAGCCTTTTAGTAATGGTGCATTTATGATACTGCACCACTTTGCGGAATAATTTTCCATTGTATCTTCCAAACAAGATTTCCACTGAAGTATTTAATTCTCATATGGCACTTACCTTTTTAAACTGCACATTTAATTCTAAGCTAATTGCCATCAATATTTATGTTGTTGAACTTTTTATCCTGTTGCATGTTGTATAATTGCTACCATTAGGTAATCTCCCACAGGCTTTCTTTTCAAATTCATATACCACCCCAGCATCATTTCTCTTCTGCGAGGCTGATTTTTTATGATGTTGTTAAATTGTATGGTACTTGGTTTATTCTTTTAAGTCACCTAACTGCAGGTGATATCAACTAATTAATTATAAGTATTAGTAACTTCAGTTTTAATTGGGCAGGAGCTAGTCTTTTTTAAATGAACATTTTCATATAAACCAATTTTTTAAAGGACATCCAAAACACAGTGAAAACTTCTGCTCGCTGTGGTCAATCTATGGCAACTAAGTATTCAGTTGAGCAGTCAATCCACCAGTGCTTGGCAGTTGCATATATTCTTCACTATATTCTTTTTTGTTTCTTTTTATTCCATAATTGCGAAATGTTTCAATCTGCCTATTTTCATTGCTGAATTATTATTATTTTTAAAATTTTATGCTACTTATATGCTGCCACAATTGACACACCAATATCCCTCAGAGTTTTTCATGAACTGTAACTTTTTGGCCTAACCACTCTGAAGAGCTCTTTCAAAGATTTCAGAGGGCATTTCATGCTGGGACAGACAGACAAGGCAAGAAAGCTGTGCTCCAATAATTGCCATCCTTCCATCTGTGGAAACATTCCGGGGAGTCTAAGTCACAATGTTCATATTTATCTACACTGGTACCAAAAACAACAACAACAAAACCCTGGAAAAATACTGTTTTCTGGCAAATATTTGTTGAAAGGAAACAGAATAGCATGAACATAAAGACTCCTAGGTTTGATTTGCTATCAGAGAAATATAATTTAAAAATCAAGATTTTTTAAAATCAAACCAGAAGGAATAAGAAATCTGAGAGCATCTCTAGCCTCCTGTCTTTGGTTTTGTGCAAATTCCAGTGCTACTTTGCCTTCCATGGATTTGTAAGTAGATATGTAGGACAGTAGTGCTGAGCTTACTGAACTATGACAAACATCCACTTCCCTACCAGAATGCAGCTGCCACAAGATATATTCTAACTGTGATCCCCAGTTGGCTGTGGAAGCATTGTAGAGTCTGCAAAGCTTCTCGAATGTCTGAAGAATTCCATTCCTAGACAACTCATTTGATATGCTGATACTCTAATTCTTACCACAGCCTTTTTTAGTGACCAAAGGGGATTTGCTTTCTTTTTCACCAATGGAATCCAATGCTCTCCAGTGCTTGGATCCAGTGTTCTTACTGGGCAGATCTTAATGCAGTATGGGGGTGGGGGGATTACAGGGACAAGGATACATGAAATTCAGGAAATACAGTGTGAAATGTATTAATTTAATATCCAATTCTAGTTAAGAAATTTACAGTATCTGTTCGCTAGTTTGATTAGGTACCAGACTTTGTTACCATATTTAATGCCTATGGTGAGTAAGAAATCCCAAGTCTTTATGCAACTAAAGGGTGGGATGACAAATCATGTTAAAACTTTTTATTAATTACTAGGAAAAAGGTCAATTGTGGAAATAAATACAACGGCCTCTAGAAAGAGGCTCTGGGTGGGTGCCCTGGCCTTGGACACTCAGTGTCAATTTACTGTGGCGACCTCAGCAGGGTATAATGACACTGAGTCCACCATTTTCTCCAGAGAAACTGATCTCTGCTACCTAAAGAACAGTTGTAATGTTGAGTGATCTCCAGCCCTCACCTGGAGATTGGCAACTATGGTTCCCCAGAAGGGAATAGTTGGTTTGGAGGGTGGAGTCTATGGCTTTGTACCTGTCCAAGGTCCCACACCTCCTGAAACCTCACCGTCTCCAGGCTCTATCCCTCACATCTCCAGGAATTTCCCACCTGGAGTTGGCAACCTTATCTCCTTCCCAGCCAATCATCAACCTACCTTTATTTCCCCCTCACTCTTCAGCTTTCCACCCCCACACACCTGCAGCCTCTCCCGAGCTCTAAAGCCCTGACTGCTATGTCACATTGGCTGTCATATGGGGGCCATCTTAGCAGCATATAAGGATACAGAGCCCACCATTTTCTCCAGGGAAACTGATCTCTGCCATCTGGAAAGCAGTTGTAATTCTGAGGGATCTCCAGCCCTCACCTGGAGATTGGACACATTTTACCTCAGAACAGCAAACTGTTTAGAATGTTAGAGGCAAAAGCCAATGAAGTCGCATATGCAAACGACCTCTGTGTTCTGAGGCAAAGGCCAATGAGACTGCATATGCAAATAACCTCTGTGTTTTGACTGGCTATGGGGGGGAGAGGAACAGCAAAATGTTTAGAATGTTGGAGGCAGGACTCAGGCAAAGCAGCCAGTGGATAGGGAGATCCTCTGAATGACAGATCAGAGAGTGAACTGATTTTGGAGCGTGTGGAATGTTCTAGAGAAGTGCCACCACCATTTGGCTTTTATTTATAAGGGAGATTCAGAACTCTCACACTGGATTCTCTCTGTGAAGTTCTTTTGCAGGAGAATGGTGACTTTCAGATCAGTGACTAAAATGTCCTGGAAGATAAAACACTTTACCACTGTTTTTTTAAATATTGCGCTGCTATTAATGTTACATATTGCTATTAATATTAGTAAAATAATAAAACCAATTCACATAAAGGCATACAATTTGACAGAACAGAAACAACAGCATCAAAACATCAATTTAAAAAGACCAGCACAGTAATAGAAAAAGCAAATCACTTACTTTTTCTCCCCAATAAGGACTCAAAGCACCTTAAACCCTGTTCTCCCCTCCCTCCCAGCAACAGAACAACCATGTAAGGTAATTAGGCTGAGAAAGAATACTATGGTCATCAACAAGCTTCCATGGCAGAGAAAGGATTTGAACCACAATCACATCCAATTTTACTTTCAGCTATGATTCTGAGAAATGTCCAGGTCCTTGTATGATACATTAAACCATCTATGATGGACCCCTGCTTCTTTTTTACTGTGAGGTAGATTTTCCCGCCAAAACGCTGTTCCCCACTCATGACTGAACAGCCCCTTAAGTAGCATATTATAATAATAGAATTATAACTTCCTATGTGTCCCACCTTGTGATAGAGAAGTTATTTGGCTTTTGCACAGCCCAGAGATTTATTGTAGCTAAGCAGGAGTCCACTTTTAATTCCTTTTGTAAATGACACTTGACACATGTAAAGTTCAAACAGGAATGTTGATTTTATTAAACAGGCACAGTTGGGTTAGGAATAAGCAGGGGGTGAGAAATTGAGGTGAATTTTGATGTTTATACAAATTATACTAATCTTTGAACAGGCAACAGGGTATAGTTGAAGCTTGTTTTCTTAGAGACTCAGTTCTTAGCTGTGAGAGGTTTGTTTGTCTTGGAGTTTTTTTTCCCAGCAACAGTGTATCTTAATGAAGTTTCATGTAACTATCTTAGTTTCCTGGAAGTTAGTACTTTATTACTTTATTTAATACCTCCCTTGTGGGATTACAACTTTCCTTTTGACTCTTGAGGAATTTAAGACCATTTCTCTTTTCACACAAACCTGGGATCCCTTCTGAGCTGAACCCACTGAATAACTAGGTAAGAAATACCCTCCTGTTTATACGAGCAATAATCCTTTTCTGTTTGGCTACACTGGCAGTTTTAACCAAGTTCTAATTTCTGAACTTTTCCTCAAATGTGATGGTACACAGTAAGGGCAAGGAGTTGTGTCCCTTCACTTCCCAAGTGACTTTGTCTGATTCAGACACACCAACTCCAACTGTCTGGCTACTAACACACCAGAGATGACAAATGGCTGAAGAAAGACTGTATTCCTCAGCACTAAGCTGTTCATAAAGTTCTATTCATCTGGTGATTACCAATCAGAGAGAAGGGGGTGCACACAGACATCAGTCTGTCAATCAAACTGTGCTTCATCATGAGACATTAACCCTTAATCTTGCAGCTCTCTGAATTTGATGAACTAAGCATTTTGCTTTTGGAAATCAGTTCATCTCACCATCATGTCTCCAGAACAGTCACAAATATCCAGCTTCATATCTGAAATTCACATGATGTACATCATAATATTATAAAGTGAAAAGGAGTCAGTTGTACTGTGTTGGCTATGACTTGGAATATAATTTTAAACAGTTTCAAAAAAAATCAAACCAATGAAAACTCCTCCTCTGTGCCATATGGTGCATGCAAATAGACATTAGTTATGCCAAAATGTGGTATAATGTATTTGTTGTTTATTTGTGAGTATGTAGAACAACTGTGTAAACTTGTAGATGATGGCATGCATTAATTAGAAGACAAGTAATTCCATTACTGGAACAAAACCATGCAGAACTGCAGAACTACAATTTTAGGGCACGAATAACAACACTATATTTTTTTCTGTAGTTGTAACAGCAATAAAGCTTTGGCATAAAATCATTGTGATAGGAAAGCAATTGTTTTAAACAGAGCACACAGGGTTTCCTGAATGCTCACAGAAATTAGAATTGTGCTATTTCTCAATAAGAGCAAATTAATGACTCCATCTATTCATTTCAGAGTTTGATGATGATACCAAGACCTCTGCCATACATTTACAAAATGTGTTACAATAAATACCTTGAAATACCTAATTTGTTACAATAAATACCTCGAAATACCTAATTTGTTTATTTTGGTTGCTTGCCATAAGTTTTACACTTTGGATTATGCTATAAACAGTTCTTATGTTAGAGAATACTGTTTGTATGAACTGAACCTCAAAATAGCAGATATCTTAAAGTTAATATCATTTAAGAAGGCCATGTTCTCATGAAGTATTAAATAATTCCTGTTATCCCTGCTACATATTGGAGATTATGTAATGACAATTCATAAAGCACAAATACATTAATAATTTGTTCAGCGTGGTGATGGAGACTTATAACATGCATAATGAATATGTGGAGGTAATGAAAAGATAGCTTTGCGATGAATTCAAGGCAATATGCTTATATGAGATCCATTTGTATGACTAGCATGGGTCTAATTTAGGTGGATGTGTACAATACAACCGGGGTTTTATATTTTTTGTATATCAGCATTTCCAGGCCAACATCCACCTGCAGTTTCAGATATGCTCTAATATGTGTCTAGGGCTCCAAGGCAAGCATGCAGCCTCTTTCACTTCAGTTCATACAGCACCTCTGCATGTGTCAACAAATGTATATATGAGCAAGGAAAAGAGTTTGGTTGTAACCCCAGCAGAGACTAAGCCATGAGGGGAAGGGGGGAGACACAAAGGATAAGGCTTATAAAACATAAGCTGAAATGAAACTAATGCTAAAACTTTAATCCTCCACAGCTTCTGACAGCATGTTTGGCATCAACTGATCATGGATCACAGATTACCTGAGCCAAATCATATCCTTTTTCCCGGTCAACCTACTAAGGATCCTGAGAAGGAAGGTTAGCCACTGAATGGGCTGGGGACATTTCTGACAAGTCCTTTGGGAGCTAACATCATCCCTTTATGGGACCCCCACCCCTTTATAGGGCACCCAAGGAGCCCTTTCACAACTACCCTTGGTTTGCATGACCTGGGCAAATACAGCTGTGACAAAATTAACATAAACATGAAAAACATTGATACTCACCCGTTGGGTTAGTGGCCACATGTGGTTCCCTAGAGTGGACACAGGCCTGCTGGAACTTTGAAAAAATGGAGGCTTGTCCATTTGTCCTCAGTTCCTGGACCTTGTCTTGCACACTTCTGACAGGGTGTTCAGATCTTTTAACTCTTCCTGTCCCAACCAATGCTCCCTCTAAGCTGTGGAGTCTTGTGAGCTAAAGTTCAACTTTGTAAGTTACTGGCATTAAAGTTGTGAGCGAGCAATTTTGCTCCTGCATAAATTAGTTTGCTCTAGAGTCATCCTTCCTGAGCTAAGACAAAATAATCTGTGAGCTGGAGTCTAAAAAACTGTGAGCTAGCTCACACTAACTCGGCTTAGAGGGAACAGTGGTCCCGACTGGAAAGGTTAAACTTTAACCTGTTGTGAAACTGGGAGTGGATCCCCATATGTACCTTTCCTCCAATCAAGCTAAGGTGCAGGTCCCAGATCTTTTATGACCCAATGTCAGACTTCGCAGGGTTCATTGTGGCGATTGGGTGAGAGCACTAGTGGAGCGTGGAGGAACAAGTCACTGGCATGGTCACTAGGCATTTTCCTTCCTTTAGTTTCCTGACAGCGGCCCTGGTCAGTGTCTTGGGTGGATTGGGCGGATGCCCGCGTCTCCCCCACAGTGCTTCCTGCCCAGGTGTCTGCAACCCTCCCTGGTTTCCCAACGCTCAACCTTTATTCACCCCACTCCTCCGAGCAGGTGCTCCCACCCAATCTTAAGAACCTTCCAAGAAAAAGGGGAAAGAGTAATGGTTTGGCCTGACTGTGAACTGAGGCCATACCTCTTTGTCACTTCCCTGCCAAGGAGCCCAACCTCCCAGGAGTCCCCGGTAGCCTCCTTTGTGGGCCGGTCCACCCCTCCCTGGATGACGGGGTAAGATGCCTGGACCCTCCCGGAAGCCTCGGAGAGGGTTGCCTGTTGGTTGTTGGGCCACCCCTGTAGCCCCTCAGACCATTCCTGGGGACGAGTCAGGGAGTCCCTGGAGTCCCCTCCCTGACACCCAACTCAGGATATCAAAATAGCTATCTATCTTGCCCCTTCCTACCAGGTGGGCAAATTGTTCCCTTCATCCTGCCTATTTGTCTCCAAAAAGGAAACTAATCTCTTCCCAGCCTGTAATCTAATAAGGTTTTATTGCTTTGTTTCCAAGGTAAGAATGTTTCCCCAGACATCAGAGTGTAAATCAAGGGGTCCTGCCTTTCTTTACCACAACAGGACCTGCCTCTTGTTCCAGTGAAGTGTGCAAAGCTATTGCTTGTTAGAGTTTGTAGTGTGCATCTCACCTTGAAAAGCTGTTGCTGGACTGACTGAGGAATGTGTAAACTGTAAGATTACCCTCTTTCACAGCCACTGCACTCTCACCCAAATTCTGGGGTGACTGCTCACCTGGCCGCAAAGAAGAGAATAAAACCACAGCTACCAGTGTGTGCATGTGTTTTCTCATGTTTTTAAACAGTTGTTGCATTGTACTGAAGCAAAGGCGTGCACTACATTTTTATAACACACTTTATATTATTAATGTATTTATTTACACTTTTAGCTTGTTCAGTGATCATAGCTACATTTTTGTTGGGCAAATCATGCAAAGAATGAATACAGCCAACAGTGGCTCCTGTGGTCTGTATCAGTCCTTTTCCTGGTGTTTTTGTTGTTACTGTTCGAAAACTTTGTACCTCTTTTTGTGTAATTCTCCTGCATAGAAACTTCACACTTTCTTCCCAGCCATAACCCTGTCTTAAAAAGTAAAGGTAAAGGTTCTTTTGCTCGAAAGCCAGTCGAATCCGACTCTAGGGTTGCGGTGCTCATCTCCGTTTCAAAGCCGAAGAGCCAGCGCTGTCCGAAGACGTTTCCGTGGTCATGTGGCCAGCATGACTAAACACCAAAGTGCACGGAATGCTGTTACCTTCTCACCAAAGTGGTACCTATTTATCTACTTGCAATTTCTTGCTTTCGAACTGCTAGGTTGGCAGGAGGTGGAACTAGAGACGGGAGCTCACTCCGTCATGCAGCACACTCGGGTCTCGAACGGCTGAACTACTGACCTTCCACAGCCTGCAGTTCAGCGTCTTAACCACTTGAGCCACCGCAGCTCCTAACCCTGTCTTATTGGCATCTTTTTCCTTTAACATTTTGCTTTAATAATGAAATTGCACAATTGCACCTGATCATAGATTCAGTTAAGGAGAGAATTGTTCATTATGAAAAAAAGCATGATGTATCCAATGTGATACTTATCCTGTAAAAGTTAACCCATCTCCTGTTGTCATCACACTGTAAGAATTTAAGAAGGGAAAAAACAGGAAAATTCTTGAGAGGAAGGTGAAAGGCAGAGCAAACAAGCTTGAATTGCTTCTTGATGCTTGGAAGTTCGTCAGAAAAAATTAAAGAGATGTTCAAAAATGTACACAAAGGATGAGAAAGGACAAATCTGTTGGAAATTAATAAGAGACGTTTTAACTTATTGGAAACCCCAGCAGTGGACAGGGGGGTGCTTTTCTGGTAGAAAACATTTGTTGCAGTGCATCTAAGAGGAGAAGGCAAGGGGCATTTCCTATGCAAGCATGGTAGTTGATTGGCTAGCTCAGAGACATTTACTTAGTGGCTCACAAGTCCCACATGGCTCTTTGACATGCCACCTGTGGTTCTGCTGGGGACAACTCCCCAGTGAGGCACTTGCTTCATGTTCTAGGAAAGTGATCAAGGCCATTGCCTGTTAGGGCATAGGGCTAAGATGTGCTTTAGATCTTGAAAAGCTGTTGCTGAAACCTCCCTGATCTATGGTCCTTAAACCAGAGATGGGAGTAAAGAGCCTGTCATCTTCAACAACCTTACCACCACCCTATTTTGCAGCCTCTGCACTCTCATCTAAACACCTGGGAGGCTGATCAGAAAAGAGTAACTCACCTGACCCCGAAAAGAGAGTAAAGCCAAAACCACCACAGCAGCTACCAAGGAAAAGAGCAAGCTGGCCACAGTTGGGTGCTGCTGATTTTACTCATCTTTCTCCACAGCCAGTTTCTCTACTCCGGATTCCTTATCAATCCCACTCTCTCTCCTGAGCTACTGTGAGCCAAACTAGATGTTACTTGTTTAAATGCTCCCTGCAGCCACAGAACAGCTGTGGGAAACTGCTTCTTAAAAAAAAAAAAAGCAGAGCACAAATGGGCTATGAGTCTAGTTCATTTGTAAGTGTAACTAGTCCTACACACTCCAAAAGACTTTCCAAAATTAAACTTTTTAGGTCATCCTTGGCAACAAGATGCATATATCTATACCAAAGCTATTCCTATTTTCTTAATGAATTTCCCTGATTCCTTTGTAACTTTATATACTATAGATATATTGCTTAACAGTGAGGTGCAATAGATTGTATATCAAGGTAAGTTCAAAACAAAGAGAAAAGAATACTATCAAATATTAATTTCATTGGTAGTCACTGGTATATTATGAAAAACAGTGCATTTTTTTCACTATTCGCTTTTCCTAAATCATTTTAGGAGGGGAAAACTTGTCAAAGAAACATACTGCGATTAAAATCAAATCTAAAGGAGTTATAGTTTTATCTATGCTTTATTCAGTTATGGACTTTAAAAAGTTAATTGTGTCTGCATGAACAGTTCTAATGACACTTAAAAGAAATCTTAGTAAATAATAATTATTGAAGTATGGTGTATGTGAACAATGGGGAGGCTTTTTCTCAGATGTGTCCAATGAATCGCACTGGGAAAATGCATTTGATTTGTTTAAGCGATGTTGATTACCATCAAAGAAGCTGAAACAGCAATGAGTATCAATCTCATTCATCTATTGAAAATAAAGGAGAAAATGAAAGCAAATACTGAACTGCATTTGATTCAAAATTCCATTAAAAGTTCCTTGAGAGATGACTCTCACCAAGAAATTAATTCTCACTCAGTGGAAACAACCTATTCACCTTAAATGAAAGGGGGAAAATATTGTGCTGGCAAAACAACCTGAAAAGATATATTACTTTAGTCAACATTTACTAATCACTGTGTCCTGAAACTGCTGTATGTTCAAGAGCACCTTGCAACTTGTGTTGAGCAATATGTTCCAGAGAGGAGTACAGAATGCCAGCTGGCATTAGTGGCCATTCAGACCCACCTCATGTAGGACAAAAGGATCCCATTAGAAGCAACCATGTCTGCACTTCACAGATTGATTTACTTCATTTATACCTCACCTTTCTCCCCAGTAGGGACCCAAAGTGGCATACATCATTCTCCTTTCCTCCATTTTATCCACACAACAACCCTGTGAGGTAGGTTAGTAGGCTGAGAGTTTGCAACTGGACTAAAGCCACCCAGCAACCTTCCACTGCAGAGTAGGGATCTGAACCCGAGTCTCCCTGATTGTAGTCATATACTCTAACCACTGCACCACTGGCTTACATTTAGAAGCACTAATTGAGATACTTTCCATTGGTTTGGATCCAGACTAAACTGGCCATTTCCACTGAATTCTCCTTGGATCCAACCCATTGAAAATTAGCTCAATTGTTGCATCAGGTATGTGCACACTTTTACACGGATACAAGAGGGAAACCCATGGACAGCTTGCGGGGGAGGGGGATTCCTGGCTGCTGCCTTGCTTACTCACCTGCCTCCCAAACCTCTTCCTTGCCTCCATCCCCCTGTTCAGACAGCTCACCCACCACCCTGCTACTGTATTCACTTGTGGGGTCAACAGTTGGGGGACAGTGGCTGCTACCGAGCTTCCAAGTCACCCTCTCTCTACCACCCTCTCCACCTATAGAACACTGCCTTGGCAGTGGGAAGAGGAGTCATGTGGCTACAAGGGGGGATCCTATCTCCCCCTTTACTCATTTGCCCATCCATGGGAAAGTAGGAAGCTCACGGTGGAGGGGGAAGCTAGATTGCTTGCTGTCTTGCCTATGCCCCCCTCACTATGCCTGCCAGCTTCCCTCCCCAATTCTCAACAGATTGGCAGTGATTTCTGCTCTCCCCAGTCACCCATAGCACTGCCATCTCCCTTCTGTCTCCTCCATTTCCCTGTCCTACATATTGCAATGCAGATGACAGTAGCCTGACAGAGACATTGGGGGGGGGTGTTACCCCATCTCTTTTTTAGGTTTTCAGAATTGTTTTGCAAACCTGGGTCCCTCAAATTTTAAAAATTATCTGCTTTCTCTGGCATGGTCCCAGTCTGTCGATTTATCTGCAGATGAGGCCACGTTGAGAATTTGATATATAAACATTCTACTGTGGTGGAATTAGATAGATACACACAAACATTATACTGTATGATCATTTTCTCTAAGCTTGTTCTTGTGTTTTGGTCCAGTGCTGCAAATCTCACATCCTATGCCCTGGCAGGGAATTCGAGAAGTCCAAGTTTCTATTGCATGAACAAGCTAGATGCATCAAAGACGCAGGCGACCACCCACGGATACTCCTCTACACACCCTCCTGTTGCTTTGATATTTGAAAAACAGATAAATTAAGCAGAGACACTCTGTCTGGAAATGTATCCATTCACAAATCACCAGGAACTGCCACAACCAGCTTGAAAGTTCATGGAAAATTTGTGCTGGTTGACCTGCCATGAACTTCACATTGCTAACCATGAACCAACCAAAATTAATCACAAACTTTACTCCGTGAGCTGGTTCATGCCCATCCCTAATTGCTGCTCTAAGAGCTACATCACACATAGTGTCCTGTCTCATTTCCTCTATTGCATCATGCCAATCAACAGTGTCCTATGCAGAATTATTCCAGTTGAAGCCATCAATTGCGCTGTAAAAAAGCCATACCTATACCTAGTATACAGACACTGACTCCAGAGCTACAACTGATGAATCACAAATTTTAGGGCACATATGGAATGAATGCATCCTATATAAGCTCTGCTAGTTCCCCGACTCTGATCTTAGAATAATAGAATCATAGAGGTAGAAGGGATCTCCAGAGTCATCTAGTCCAACCCCCTGCACAATGCAGCCTCAGAGCAGGCATGTTTGAGACTTATACTGTTGCTTTACATAGCTGTTTTGCCATTCTTCCTATGGAACATGTTTTTCTTGTCTGCCTGACTCCTGGATTTTCTTCTAATGCTTCTTCACTGTCTTAATTCCTGTTCCAGTATTCAAAGGATCATGCTTGTCCTGAATTCCTAGTAAAACTGGAAAATCATTACAGAAAGGTAAGCTTGTTAAGCAGAGCTAGCTGACAAAGCACGAATGCTAAAGACCATGAAAAAGACAAACAATCCCAGCACGGTTGTGTTGGGAATCTTCTCCCCATAGTTTGCAGCTGCAACTTACTCTCTTAAATTTTTACCTATCTCTAAAGAGCATTTTAACATGCAGAGCATATGGATCTAGCACTACATTTGAATGAAACTTGCCATTTTATGCCCCTGTTATGCACAGAAAGTAGAAAAGAACAATGCATATATCAGTGCTTTGTCTACCTTGGTTTATGAAGTAGCAGGTTGTGGTCATTCTTGAGAAGTCCATAACTAATTGTTCCAATATGAACATACATATGAACATGCAGAGCTGCCTTATACTGAGTCAGTCCACTTGTCTGTCAAGGTCAATATTGTCTGCTCTGAATGGCAGCAGTTCTCCAGGGTCTCAGACAGAGGGTTTTCATATCATTTACTACCTGATCTTTTTAATTGGAGATGCTGAGGATGTAACTAATTTATTATTAATTATTATTATTTATTCACAAAATTTATACTGACTTTCTGTGCTCAAAAGGACAACCAAGGCTGCTAACCAATCAACGCATGCATAATAAAATCACATTTTAAAACAATTAACCCCCCCCAACACACAGCATTAAAACAATCAAAACAGTACTAAAATATATAAAAAGGTAAAGGTTCCCTTGCTCGAAAGCCAGTCAAATCTGACTCTAGGGTTGCGGTGCTCATCTTCGTTTCAAAGCCGAAGAGCCAGCGCTGTCCGAAGACGTTTCCGTGGTCATGTTGCCGGCATGACTAAACACCAAGGCGCACGGAACGCTGTTACTAAAATATATACAAAGTCATAAAAGAATTAAAACACTGGTCAGGAAGGAGACACCACTGAGGGAATGCCAAACAAAACAAGAAAGCCTTCACCTGCTGGTGGAAAATGTCAACAGAAGGGTACAGATGAATTTCCCTGTGGAGAGAGTTCCAAAGTTTTGGTGCCACAACTGAGAAGCCGCTCTCTTGTGTTGTCACCCACTCAGTCTCAGAAGGCGGAGGCACCTGGAGCAGGGCTTCTGAAGATGACTGTAGTACTCAGGGTGGTTCATAAGGAAGTAGGTATGTTGATCCTAAACTATATAGGGCTCTGGAGGTCAAGAATTGTACCTGGAAGTAAATTGGGAGCCAGTGTAGATGGGCCAAAATTGGAACGATATAATCCCTATGACCCATTCCATTCAGCAACTTGGCTGCAGCTTTCTGTGAAGTTTCAGAATATTTCTGAAGAGTAGACCCACACAGAGTGCATTGTAGTAATCTAATTTGGATTTAACCAGGGCATGTACTTTCTATATGCAAAGCAGATGTCCTTCCGCTGAATCATGGCCTCTTCTCTGCCTTTCAAATATATCATAGTGTTACTTGTCCAACTATCATTTTCTAGCACAAACCAATAGTAAAATAAACAACAATTCTATGTGAGTCAACGAAAATAATGTACAATCATGTGATTCCAGGGCCATTAATCATGGATGCCCATCCTCCAGTTTTAGCCTGGAAAACATTTTAGCTCAGCAGCTGGTATTGTCAGTGACAAATGAAAAAGATTAAAATTAAGTGATGTGGACAGAGTAAGGTTTTTTCCCCCAAGATGCATCTTCCCTTGTTTGGAAAGAGTTTAAGGTGTGCAGGCTACACAAAACAAAATAATGTCTCTCAGAATTTATTTTGTCAAGATCCCATCAGCAAATCCTTCTCACTGAAGATCCTTAAAGAATAAAAGGTATTTGAAAAAGTCACCAATACCGTTTCAGATGTTTTGTTTTTCTTGTTCTCCCTAAGACTCTACTGAAGCTTTCAGGACTACTCTTGTTTCATATTGGCTGAAGACACCATTGAGACTTTGGGCAGAAGAGCTAGACTCTGAGGTTTAAAACATTATATTCCTTTGTTTGAGACTACTGTTACTGTCCATTCTAAATGTCAAATGTATTCCATATACAGACACTGAGAGCATCATTTCCAGCCTCATTGCAACTTCAGTTCCTTACTTAGGCTGTAGCTAGACACCAAAATCACAAAAAAGTCATGACCATTGCCTCACTCCCCTACCTAACATTGAGTACAATTTACTCATACCATGAAACCATGACACTGAATTTTCGCTACTCTGCAGATGCAGGGGATATGAAAATGCAAAGTGACATTATCTTCAGACAGAGGTACGAGATGTGTAAGATGCTATGATTAGGGGGGTTAGAATCTAGGGATATGTACTTGGACAAATAATTGAACAATTAAACAAAAGGGTGTTTTGATTATTATGGTATTATTGGTTTTGTCCAACTCCCAAATTTCAGACAATTGGGGGGGGGGACTTCCCTGTTCTATAAGCAATTAAAATTTTCAACTACAGAGCAAACACAGAGAGATGTGGACTAGCCTTTATGAGTTCCTGCTCAGAACTGACTTTGCTAATACAATCCCTAGAAATTTTATGAAGGGGGGGGGAGTTACAGCTCACTATATGTTTCCCATTGACACCACTGGAAGTGGAAGCAAAATTTTTTTAATGGATTTGTTTTATTGAAAATGAACATAACCCCCCTCCCCCAAATCCTGGCTACCATTTTTGATGGCAATCTTAGCTATATTTTAAGATATACTTTGGCCACCAAATGAGAAGGGAGCACTCACTGGAAAAGACCCTGATGCTGGGAAGAATTGGAGGTAAAAGAAGAAGTGGGCGGCAAAGGATGAGATGGTTAGACAGTGTCATTGATGCAATAAACATGAAATTAAGCAAACTCCAGATCACGGAAGACAATAAGGCCTGGCGTGATGTGGTCCATGGGGTTGCAAAGAGTCGGACTCGACTGTGCAACTGAACAACAAAGATATACTTCAGGTCTCATGTTTGAAACAAATAATACTTGGGGAGATTTGCAGGTCCATTATTTATATTCTTTTTGTAGACCATCATGTAATCTTTATTTGTTCAAACACAAGCAGCACCTGCATAGCTAAGGACAGATGGACATGCTACCTTATTCCTATAGTCATATGTGTTAATAAAATTACTGTCCTTGCACCAGAATGATGTCTACAAATGCTGGCCCCATAGATAGTTTGGACTGTGTGTACAGTTTGCCCAGCACCAACAGAGATTTCCAGGACTATCCAAGGTTGTTGAAGGAATTCAGTGTATGATTAGAAGATTCCATATGCCACATTAGAATTTAAAATGGCATTGAAAGTGTAATCTTAAACAGAATTATATAAATCCCTTAAAGTCAATGTGCTTAGAAGGATGTAATTTTGTTTAGAATTTCAGTGGTGGGCAATTATTATCTGGGAATAGAATGGAAAATGAACAGTCTTTGTAAGTTTTGGTGCTAATTTAGTTTTTAGGACAGCATTGATTTATATCTATTGACAGTTATATTTGGGGTTAGTAGGCCAGAAATATGAATTTTTCAAGATGTTTATGGAAATTTTAGGTTCAGATTCATAACAAAGTATTCCATAATTTTAAATTCCTTTACTAACGCTTGAGGCAACAACACGTTATGACATACCGAGGACAGTAATGGATGGAATCATGCATGACACCTAGGATAAATTAAAATTAAGTCCACAACTTTCTATTAAAGTTAGTCACTATGTCATACCAGCTCTCATCATCAAACACTATTTGAAAAATAGAATTATTTCCACAGTAAAAGATTTGCTGACTAGCATGTATTTTCTTGCTTAGCGTGTTACTGAAAATATTTTTGGTCCTCAGCCACTTAAAAATAATCATGACCTATTAATGAAATTCTACAGTTAATGTATAATGAAACATGTACAAAACAATGTGTCATTTAGAAGCCTTTCTGATGTACCCTTGACACATATCTTAGAGCAAGTGCATAGAAGACAAAAACATTTAATCTACCAACCTATATACAGATGGATATTTTAGTATCTATCTGGCTAATTAAAATGACATCTTGCCTACATATTTAAATAAACTTTATACTTTTTAGACGAGGTTATATATGGTTGGAAGCAAAACTATAAGAATAATGTGCTTGTGTGTGTGTGTATGAACTCATATATGTACATGTAAACCAGCAGAGAACTAACTACATTAATTCCTCTCCTAAATTCTTTGAGGGAGGTAAATCCTCATTGGAATAGCCTGATCTTATCAGATCTCAGAAGCTAAGCAGGGTTGGTACTTTGAAGGGAGGCCACCAAGAAAGACTCTGCAGAGAAAGGCAATGCAATCCACCTCTGTGTCTCATTTGCCTTGAAAGCCCCTTGCTGGGCTCACCATAAATCAGCTGTGACTTGATGGCACTTTACACACACACCAACAAATTCTTTGAGGTGGAGAAATGGAGATGGATCAAGTCAAGGAATAAGAGCATCACTAGTGGCTTGTCTGGCGACTATGAAGTTCCTTCAAGAAAAAAAATTATCCAAGATACTATATTGGATCCAGGCATACGATCCTCCTTCCTTACTATAACCTCCATCCCACATGACTTTTGCCCATGCAGCTTTCATAATCCTCAGCGTAAATCTCACCTACGACTGACAACATACTAATAGATTAATAGTTCTTCGGGTTGTCTTTGTCTCCAGCTTTATGGAGTGGAACAATTATACTAGAACACCATTCAGGGAGAATCACACCAGTAGGGTTCACTCTACTAAAAAGATTAGCCAAAAGCAGCACCCACCAGACCATGTTATTACTATGTTTTATATGTCCCAAACAATTACTATCAGTGGTGGGAAAACTATTGGTCCATGTGGGAACCACTGACACAGCTGTGAACACCATCAAAAGCATTAAGAGCTATGAAGCTCTTGGGAGAAAGCTGAAGGGAATGGGGGAATGCAAGTGTTGTTCTTTTTGATCCTTCCTGTCACAGGAAGGGGGATATGATGGGAATAGACGATAATAGAGACTGCATTGGTGGTCCTGGCAGAAGCAACTTGGATTCTGGGACCACAGGCTAGGTTATTCGATTTATACCTTAATGACTTAACTTTTTATTTATTTAGAAATGAATTTCATCCACTTTGCCTGGCCCATATTAAATTACACTGTCTCTTATACATGGTCAAATATGTGAGGAGCAAAAACAAGATGAAAGGAGCAATAGACCCACTGTTGAGTGGAAATGGAAAAACTCGGACAGAGAGAAAGCTGAAAACTTAATTCCTATTTTCCCTCAGTTTTTTCTTGAAGAAGAGAACAGACTCTTCTAGAGATGGTAGTAGGCAAGGCATGGGATCCAGGCTGCTGGTTGATATGGGCAAAGAGGTAGTTGAGAAGCATCTGGCTGCAAATCCCAGGGTCAGATGGCATGCACCCAAGTACAAATCCCAGGGTCAGATGGCATGCACCCAAGAGTGCTCAAAGAACTTTCTACAGAGCTTGCAAAGCCTTTGTCCATAATATTCCAGACCTCTTGGAAGATGGGAGATGTGCCACAAGACTGGAGGAGGGCAGATGTTATCCCAACTCTCTCTCAAAAAAGGAGGAGGAATAACCCAGGAAACTACAGACCAGTCAGTCTGACCTCTGTCCCAGGGAAGATACTGGAGCAGATTTTAAAGGGATCCATCTGCAAGCATCTAAAGGACAACTTGGTGATCAGTGGAAGTCAGCACAGATTTGTCCCCAACCGGTCCTGCCAAACCAACCTCATTTCCTTCTTTGAGCAAGTGACAAGCTTAC
Organism: Gekko japonicus; assembly: GCF_001447785.1. NCBI lineage: Eukaryota > Metazoa > Chordata > Lepidosauria > Squamata > Gekkonidae > Gekko > Gekko japonicus. The sequence goes on along the minus strand of NW_015173673.1, from coordinate 61,480 downwards.
CAGAGCAAGAGAATGCTGTTGATGTTGTTTAGCTGGATTTTAGTAAAGCTTTTGACAGGGTTCCCCATGATGTTCTGATGGGTAAACTAGAGGACTGTGGACTGGACTCTAGGATAGTTAGGTGGATAGGGAACTGGCTGGAGAACCACACTCAGAGAGTAGTTGTCAATGGCATTTCATCCAAATGGAGGGAGGTGTCCAGCAGGGTTCCACAGGGCTCAGTTCTGGGCCTGGTAATTTTCAGTATCTTTATAAATGGTCTGGATAAGGGTGTGGAGGGGCTACTCATTAAATGTGCAGATGACACTGTATAGAAATATTGCTTCTATATTCACATGCCTTCTCCTGTGATGTCTTTTGATAACATGCTGTGTTTTGTTTCCTGTGGCAAGCCAAATGGTGGGGGCCACATGGCCTCAATAGCCATGCCATAAACCCATATTCTTTCACACTTTCATGCCAAACTCCAGACCTCATGGCTGCACTTTCTGGCCCACATGCGACTAGTCACGTAGACCATGAAGTAGCTGGAGTTTGGAGTCACCTGACTGCAGGTGGGGCTCCAGACCTCTAGCCATTCCTGTGTTGCAGCTATGGCAACCAACAATTGGACACACCCATGCCCACTCGCAATTGGCTAATGGCCACGGCTAATTTGTGACTGGAATTGGGCTATAATTGTTTTGATCCCTCTGGGAGTGAGTCTCTTGCTTAGCTCGCTTGCTTAGCTCTCCCTTCCTTCTCTGTCAGTTTGTTTTATGACACCTGAAAATGTTGTCTCTTGGAAGACAAAGAGTTGCTTTGTGAACTGGAGCACATAGGTGCAAAGATGGGATTTCTACTCAATATCCCTTGGTACTTGGACTATCCGGGACTGTGGATGTTCTGACTTGGTAACTATGAATCATTAATGTTTGGTTAAGACAAACAGCCCTAGCCTTTGTTATTTTTGTAACCTCTGGTAGTCTATGCTAAGCTCTGTACTAAATAAAGATTCCTCTGATTGTTAAAGTTGTCTTTGATGTTGTACCTGAATTCCAAGGCTAAATCCTGTGGCCTAAACGCTCACCCCATACGCTACCTTGGTAAAAAGTGTGCATCTCTGGAATGAGTTGCTAATTTATGGTTGCCGCCATGTGCATGACTACGAATATGTTATTCTGTATGTAAATTTCGATTTTAATGCAGTGTATAGATTGTATTAGAGGTATTGTTTTATTGGTTTTAATGTTGTAAGCCGCCCTGAGCCGCTTCGGCGGGAGGGCGGGATAAAAGTCAAATAAATAAATAAATAAATAAATAAATAAATGTGTTCTGTCCCAGATGCCAACTAAGGGCTGAATCTCTCCCTTAGGAAGAGCAGGGACTAGTGAAAAGAGGTTCTAGTGGCAAATTGTTCTGGAAACCAGAGAAGGAATAGACCATCTCGTGGTGTGTTGTTTAATGTACTGAAAAGTACAGGATTCCCTCCCATTCCTGGACTGGCCTGGGTGGGCAAATACCTGTACAGACACTAAATTGGGAAGAGCAGCAAACACACCAGAAGATATAGAATTCAACTAGATCTGAACATGCTGGAAAAGTGGGCAGATGTGAACAGCAGTTATTTAACAAGGATAAGTGCCAAGTTCTACTTCTAGGTAACAAAAACAAAGAACACCCATGCTGGGTGGGGAATACACTTTTGGGTAGCAGTGTTGGTGAACAAGATCTTGGGGTACAGGTGGACCGTAAGTTAAATATGAGCAGCCAGTGTGATGCAGCAACAAAAAAGGCTAATGCAATCTTGGGATCTATCAACAGAGGCATAACATCCAAATCACAAGAGGTCATAGTCAATGTTCCCTCTAAGCTGTGGAGTCTTGTGAGCAAAAATTCTACTTTGTGAGCTACTGGCATTAAAGATGTGAGCGATCGATTCGGCTACTGCATAAATGAGTTGGCTCTGGAGCCCTCCTTCCTGAGCTAAGACAAAAATGTGTGAGCCGGAGGCTAAAAAACTGTGAGCTAGCTCACACTAACTCAGCTTAGGGGGAACACTGGTCATAGTCCTGCTGTACACTGCATTGGTCAGGCTGCACCTGGGGTATTGTGAGCAGTTCTGGAGGCTTTAGTTCAAAAAAGATGTTGAAAGAATCCCCTAAAGTTGCCACAGCATGGCTTAGTTGAAAATAGCTTAGGCTGTCTCACTTCAGAATTGGGTGGGCCATTGGATATGACACCTACACAGCTTAAATTTGTTTTAAATGTCTGGATGGAGGGTTTAAAGCAAGATGGAGAGAGAGGGGTACAGAGTAGACACAGAGACATAAATATAGCATGTGAATATGGTTACAAAGGGAGATATTAAAATTTATACAATTTAACATTAGAGGAATGTACAGGATGATCTTGACAAGCTGGAAAACAATTGGGAGGAGCAGTGAGCACGCCAGAAGATATAGAATTCAACGAGATCTGAACACACTGGAAAAGAGGGTGCATGTGAACAAGATGCAATTTCACAAGGATAAGTGCTGAGTTCTACATCTGGGTAACAAAAAATGAGGAACATGCACACTGGATGGAGGATATACTTCTGGGTAGCAGTGTGTTAAATATGAGTAACCAGTGTGATGCAGTGGAAAAAAAGGCTTGGGGTGTATCAACAGAGGCATAACATCCAAATTGCAAGATGTCATAGTCCTGCTGTATACTGCAGTGGTCTGGCCACACCTGGAGTATTGTGTGCAGTTCTGGAGGCCTCACTTCAAAAAGGATGTGGACAGAATGGAGCGCATGCAAAGGAGAGCGACGAGGATGATCGGAGGATGATTGCCCTACAGCTATGCATATCATATTAAGAGGAAGATTATCTGAGCCTGTTTTATGTTTGGTATAGTGGTTAAGTGTGAGACCCCCTCATTGGCAGTCTTTAAGCAGCAGCTGGACAAACACTTGTCAGGGATGCTCTAGGCTGATCCCGCATTGAGCAGCGGGTTAGACTAGATTCTGTTATTGTTCAGTTGCACAGTCGAGTCTGACTTTTCGCGACCCCATGGACCACATCACGCCAGGCCCTCCTGTCTTCTGTGATTCTATAAATGAGAATTGTGCCCACTTATATGTGCAGCCAAAATTTTAACGGGACAGCAAACATGTAGAATTCTAATGTCATATTCAGAAACAGTTACACTTTACTGAGATTAGCTGTTGTAGATTTTCCGGGTTGTGAAGAATTACCTGCCTACCATTTTTCTTCTCACCTTGACACAGAGAGTACTCGATCTTTCTGTGTTATACCTCTGAGGATGCCAGTCACAGCTACTGGCAAAACGTCAGGTCCTACAATGGCCATACAGGACCATGGCCATACAACCCAGAAAATCTACAACAGCTAATGAACTCTAGCTGTGAAAGCCTTCAACAACATATTTACTGAGATTGTTTGCACTGTATATAACAACAATTTTTTTACAAGTTAAGGATAATTGCTTTCCCCCCCTTTTTGTGTGGACTCTGGTGCTCAATACCTATTGTAGCTCTAGGAATTTCCAGAAACTCTATGGTAAAACAATAGAGTTTTCAGTGATTCCTAGAGCTACCTGATGTCACTTCCAGGGCACAGTGTATGTGATGCCAGCATTTTTTTGAAAAAATTATCCCACCGTAGCTTGGAGCAGCAATGAGGGTTGCTGTTGGGAGGCCTCCTGCCATAACAGGATGCCTGGCAATCCTAGCATGGAAGATTGCCCTACAGCTCTGAATATCATATTAAGAGGAAGATTATCTGAACCTGTTTTGTGTTTGGTGTAGTGGTTAAGTGTGTGGACTTTAATCTGGGAGAACCGGGTTTGATTCCCCACTCTTCCACTTGCAACTGCTGGATGACCTTGGGCAAGCCATAGTTCTGTCAGAGCTGTTCTTGAAAGAGGAGTTCTCTCACTCATCCCCACCTACCTCACAGGGTGTCTGTTGTGGGGAGGGGAAGGTAATGGAGTTTGTAAGCCGCTCTGAGACTCCAAGTGAAGGGTGGGGTATAAATCCAATCAAACTGGGGAGCCAGTTTGGTGTAGTGGTTAAGTGCGCAGAATCTAATCTGGGAGAACCGGGTTTGATTCCGCTTCTTGACCCTTATACAGGTTTCTCAAGAGACATGTGAGGTGGTCTGGTACTCCCATCTCTTTAAGGACCTGCCATAGTTTGTTGTGATCCACACAGTCAAAGGCTTTAGCATAGTCAATGAAGCAAAAGTAGATGTTTTTCTGGTACTCTCTTGCTTTCTCCATAGTCCAGCGAATGTTGGCAATTTGATCTCTAGTTCCTCTACCTCTTCGAAACCCAGCTTGTACTTCTGCCAGTTCTCTGTCCACGTACTGCTGAAGCCTAGCTTGTAGGATCTTTAGCATGACTTTGCTAGCATGTGAAATGAGTACAATTGTGTGATAGTTTGAACATTCCTTGGCATTGCCCTTCTTTGGGATTGGAATGTATACTGACCTTTCCCAATCCTGTGGCCACTGTTGCGTTTTCCAAATTTGCTGGTGGAGTTTTATTGATTATGGTTTATTTTAGGATAAACAAGTATTTATATATTAATTATCATAGTCAGTATAAGAAATTAAATAGTTTATATATATTTAAATAGTTTATATATTAAATAGTTTATATATTTTCAGAGGTTTAGCCTACAATAATGTCATGTTACTTTAAGAAACAAATGTTCAACATGCAGCTGCATGGTATTAACTCGTATAGTTTTTATAGTGTCTGGATCCAGTTAGTTGTAGAGAGCATTTGCCAGCCAGAATAATATAATAAGATTAGATTGCTACTACCTAAATAAGTTGGTGTTTGTGGAGAGCACGGCCAGTAAAAACCAGGAGGCTTTTTTGTACCTACAGAGGATTGGCTTGCTCCAAAAATAAACACTTATTATGGAACCAGAAGTAAGTTTTCTAAAAGTTACATTATTACTAAAACTAAATTATTATGAGTTTAAAATAACTATTTGCCATGCAGCTTCAGGTGGAGTTTTATTGATTACGGTTTATTTTAGGATAAACAAGTATTTATATATTAATTATCGTAGTCAGTATAAGAAATTAAATAGTTTATATATTTTCAGAGGTTCAGCCTACAATAATGTCATGTTACTTTAAGAAACAAATGTTCAACATGCAGCTGCATGGTATTAACTAGTATAGTCTTTATACTGTCTGGATCCAGTTAGATGTTGGACTATGTGTACTTTTTTGCAATATTGTATAAGTAAGAATGTTGGACAAATTGTTGCACTTTTGTAAAGTTTTAGAAAAGCAATGTAAATCTTATAAATGTTGTTCATATCACAGAGTTTGCTTGTGGTTTTTCCCTGTGGATATCTGTGATCCCTTTTGCTTTGTTTTGGGCAAATTGAGTGCAGCACTTTAACAGCATCATCTTTTAATACTTTGAGTAGCTCAGCTGGGATACAATCATCTCCACTAGGTTTGTTGTTAGCAATGCTTTCTAAGGCCCATTTGACTTTGCATTCCAGGATGTCTAGCTCAAGGTCAGTGATTACACCGTCGTGGTTGTCAAGGATGTTGAGGTCCTTCTTGTATAGTTCTGTGTATTCTTGCCATCTTTTCCTAATCTCTTCTTATTCTGTTAGGTCCCAACTGTTTTTGTCCTTTATCATGGCCAGCTTTGCATGGAATGATCCCCCGATTTCTCCATTTTTCTTGAAGAGATCTCTAGTCCTTCCCATTCTATTGTTTTCCTCTATTACTTTGCATTGTTCATTCGGGAAAGCCTCCTTATCTCTCCTTGTTGTTCTCTGGAAATCTGCATTCAGTTGGGTAAATATTTCCTTTTCACCTTTGCCTTTCGCTTTCCTTCTTTCCTTTGCTATTTTTAAAGCCTCATTAGACAGCCACTTCAGTTTCTTGCATTTCTTTTTCTTTGGGATGGTGGTGATTGCTGCCTCCTGTACAATGTCACAAACGATGTTCTGTACAATGTCCATAGTTTCTCAGGCACTCCATCTAGCAAATCTAGTCCCTTACACCTATTCTTCACCTCCACTATATATTCATCAGGGATCTGATCTAGGTCAAATCTGAATGGCCTAGTGGTTTTCCCAAATGTCTTCAGTTTAAGTCTGAATTGTGCAATGAGTAGCTCATGATCTGAGCCACAGTCAGCTCCAGGTCTTGTTTTTACTGACTGGATAGAGCTTCTCCATCTTTGACTGCAAATTATATAATCAATTTGATTTCGGTGTTGCCCATCTGGTGATGTCCCTGTGTAGAGTTGCCTCTTAGGTTGTTGGAAGAGGGTGTTCACTATAACCAGCATGTTCTCTTCACAAAACTTTGGCTGCGGTCACATGGAGCATTAGCCATGCTACAAAGATGGAAGATAGGCGGATTTTCCGGGCGCGATCACAGCACCACATCTGGGAAGCGTAGAACTCCCATGGCAAACCCGAGGCTTCCCGCCGAAGATGCGGGGTAAAAAACTACCTTTCTACCACCTTTTTCAGCTCTTTTAGTGCAAATTTTTCTTCTCCCTCTTCGTTTTTCAGACTTTTTATCATCTTTTTTTCTCTTTCAGTTCTTAATCTGTATGCGAGCCATCTCGTTGGTTTGTTGGAATGTTCAAAATGGAATTGTCTTGCATAGGCCCCGGTCACACGGGCAGGAAACTGCGGGGGAGAAGTGTGGCTGTTTGCCCTGGGGCAAACTACCGCGCGGTTACACGATCAGACCTCCCTTGGAGGTCCTGTGGAGGTACCGTGGAGGTTCCATGGGAAGGGAGAGGTGCCGATCACAGGACAAGCCGGCGCGCAACAAAGAAGCGCGCACTGCGGCAAACTGGTTTGTGTGTGTGTGTGTACACAACAAATGCGCATGCTCCGTTGGGTGCGTGTGCGCATCCACAGAGACTTGGACAAAAAAACCCACCTTATTTGCAAGGGGACATGGGCGGGCGCCGGATGCCACCGGAAACGCGATCAGACACCCGCCCTTGCCCCGCAGTTTCCGGAAACTAGTACCTCCGAGGTACTAGTTTTTTGCCATGCAGTTTCGGTGGGAAGCCTCGGTTGAGCCATGGGAGTGCTACGCTTCCCAGATGTGCTGGTGAGATCGTGCCCGGAAACTCTGCCTCTCTTCCATCTCACTTGTGTGGCTACTGTTCCGTGTGACCACAGCCATAGTTTATTTTTTAGCAATTTCTTGCGTTAGGATACAGTTTAATTGGTGTTGTAAATGTTTGGTTTTGGTTTTTATCATTTGGGGGTTGTCGTTTGATAGTTTCATTTTGGTTTCTTCATTCTTTAGTTTTTCTATAATCTGATTCAATTCTCTATTTTCTTGTTTTCTTTTCCAGGCATTTTGCCGAATGAACCATCCCATCGCATATGCCTTAAAGGCATCCCACATTATTTCTAACGGTACTTCTGGTTGTATATTTTCTTTGAAGAAATTTTTGAATTCCTTTTCCCCTCCCCCTTTTCTGTTGTAGTTTTTTTGTAGTGTTAAAAAAATCAATTAAAAAAATCCTCTCTGGGGGCTCAAAAAAAGAAGAAATTTTTGAATTCCAGCTTGGACTCCAATATGAATTTTTTATCATTAAGAAGCATAGTATTCAAGGACCATCTTTTTCTTCTTGATGTGTCAGATAAAATACACATGACTGGGTTGTAATCAGCGAAGGTCGCTGGGAGAATTTCTACCTCCTTAATATCAATAACCATATCCGCAGACACCCAGATCATGTCCAACCTCAACCAGGATTTGTGTCTATTGGAATAAAAAGTAAAGTATTTCGCCGCCAGAGCCAGTGGGGAAGCTTACCTGTGGCTGCTTCCTCCTCAGCCCTGAGGTCCTCCTGCTTCCGGGAGCCGGGGGGGAATACTCTCCCCTGCGAGTATTGCGGGTCCCTCTTCTTGTTCTAGTCTAATACCCACCGCTCCTTTCACCAATTTTAGTGTAAGACTCACTATTCCTTACACCAATTTCAGGAGGCTTACTCCTTCGGGGAGCTCCCACCACTGAAGATATTTCTTGTTCTCCACGCATCGATAAGCTTAAATTCTTCCGCTGTTTTAATAAAAGAATCATGTAGTTCGTTACCTTGTTTCTGTCTTAAACTTGAGCTTTTTCTGTCCATTAAGTTATAGAATACCACATTGAAATCTCCTAGGACACATATCTCATCACATATTTGTTTTGCCACTATTTCTCTTATTTGTCTAAAAAAATTTTTATTCTGGTTCAGTGCATAGATGTTTGCTATCAATGTTACTTTGTTCTGTCTATGAATTTGAATTAGCACTCCTGAATCCCTGCACCAATCTTTCCACATGACAGAACCAGGATAAGCCTTTTTAACCCATCCTCTCCCTTTGAGGAGGAACAACCACATGACCTAACACCTGTATTGCTGTGGGATATGTGGATCACACACACTTGAGGGAAGAAGAATGTTATTCCTCTGCCATGCTGTGTGATTGTAACAGTGAAATTCCAACTACAGTTAAAGAGCTCATTGACTTCAACAAATTTAGAAGGATGAAATTCTATGATTGTTCTGTGAAATCCTTTTAAGAGCATTGAAGTCAATGGGTTTAGAGGAGTGCAGTTTGGTGTAGTAGTTAAGAGTGACGGATTCTGATCTGGAGAACTGAGTTTGATTCCCCACTCCTCCACATGCAGCCAGCTGGGTGACCTTGGGTCAGTCACAGTTCTCTCAGAGCTGTTCTTTCAAGAGCAGTTCTCTCAGAGCTCTCTCAGCCCCACCTACATCACAGGCTGATGATTGTGAGAAAAGGAAGGGAAAGAGATTGTAAGCTGCTCTGAGACTCCAAGATAAGGTTGGGCTATAAATCCAATCTCCTCCTCCTCTGTGGGTAAATTAACAGCCAGGTAGTTGTATCTATTGGCTCACCATGCAGATTAGCTCCTTCTCCATCATTGCCATACAATTGGCAACTGGCAGAGGGAATACTGTACCATGTGAGCCGATCTATGTAGCAAGAAAATATGAAGAGTTTGCTGCCTTGAGAAGCTACAGAGACTGTTTGAAATAGTTTCCATATACTAAATTAAAACCTAACTGCACTATTGGAGAGCTATTGCCTGAAATCAGTACCCTGCAAAACAATCTTTAGCTAGCTAATCCTTTTCCTTTTCAAGTAGTTCAAAAAACCCTAACTACAAATAAATATAGAATATCCTCATGATGAGTGGCACTTTGTGTGAACAGATGCTATACTATTGGCAATTTTGAGAATATCAAACAAACATCCTTGCAGCTTAAGAAAGTGGATGCTAATCATGAAACCAGCATAAGTACTTCCTATGTACACTATCAATTAGACAATAAGGCTTGGCAGGGCATGTAGTTATCATAGGATAATCATAGCTCTAGCTGTATGCAAGGTATAAATCACAAGAGAATGTAACCACGTAAAAAAATAGTGGGCTAGAAACCAACCTTAGCAAAAACATTCACTGGAATTGGTGCAGTCTAGCTCAGTCTCTCAAGGAAAGACAGATATCTTTCTCTATAGAATCAATGTTTTAATATAATTAATGATATACTGATGCTGCCATTCACTTCTGGGGAAGAACAAGAACAAGGCCCGAAGATATTTCACATGGTATCAGTCATATGGCGGATAGCAGAAAAATTTAGGGTTAGGTGAGAGGAGCTGGGTGAATGTAGGGAGCTGAATCTAAAGGGCTACTGCACACATGTACATTGGTTGCTTTGCTAAGCAACCAGTAAGTGTACATTGAAGCATTGTTTCACATAATTTTTGGCAAGATGCATAAACTTAAGTCAGTTCTGAAAAGGAGTCTGCTTAATTCTTCTGTGTGACTCATATCTGAATTAAGTACTATCAGCATATTTATAACTGTTTTGCATTTGAAATGTTCATTCTCATAAGTGTTGTGGTGCATCCAATTATTATTGTTTGTTTTGTTTATAATAAACAACTATGAACTGTGAAACACATGGCACTTAAATCATACATTAAATCAGTATCATGAAATCAGATATTGCTCTACAGCTGGGAACAGCTTTTATTGCGTAGGGCATAGCTTATAATAATACATGAAGCATTGATGCTGCAGGTAATATGAGTCATTAGATTAAAATGTTGCTCATTTTAATTGGACATATAGCTATTGAGATCTCTTTTAAACATGCCAACCTGTTGCAGATCTCAAATCCCATGCATATTGCCACCTTCAAGGCAGCAGTTCCTATGAGAATGCCAAAAAATTCCTCAACAACACCTGCAATGAATATTAACATTAGGTTTGGATTGCTATAGTTGTATATTTAACAGGAGATGAACTCAGATATTTGAAATCACTCCATCTGGATCATCCCAAGTACTGTTAGGCACATATAAAAAATAAACTACTATCTAGCCTAGTATAACCTAAATTTCCATTATCTTTTTTTCCTGTAAATGATTAACACTTACCTCAGAAACATCCAAGGTGACACAGGTATAAGTGTAACTCAGACTCCATACTGGAAAAGCCAAGAGAAAGCCAAGAAAAAGAAGAAGAGAGGGGGAGGGGGAGATTGGATATATACCCCTCCCTTCACTCGGAATCTCAGAGCAGCTTACAAACTCATTTCCCATCCCATCCCCACAACAGACACCCTGTGAGGTAGGCGGGGCCGAGAGAGCTCTTTCCAGAACTGTCCTTGAGAGAACAGTTCTGAAAGAACTATGGTTTCTCCAAGGTCATCCAGCAGTTGCAAGTGGAGGAGTGGGGAATCAAACCCAGTTCTCCCAGATTAGAGTCCATACACTTAACCACTACACCAAACTGGCTCTCACAGTCTAACATACCTCACAGGGTTGTTGTGAGGATAAAATGGAGGAGAAGGCAATGATGTAAACTGCTTTGGGTACCCATGGAAGATATATAAATGAAGGAAAATAAATAATTCAAGTGTTTGTTGGGCTGGTTCCAACTGCATATTTCTTGCCATTACACTAATTGCTTGCATTCCATATTAAAATACCCTCTTTTCTGTCCTTTGTTTATCCATTTGTAGCCAAGAAAACTGAATCTTTGAATTTAGAACTGCTTCCAGTGCTTTTTTCATTATGTCACTTTCAACCATAGTTGTGCATACACAGAAACAAAAGATCCTACGCAAGGGTCTTGGGTGCCCCCTGATTCCAGGATAACATGACTATTAGAGGGGCTAATAACTTTTTCTGGGAGGCGGGGTTTATGACACAACAATGGCGGACGCCTTTCCCAGCTCTCTGGGGAGGCGTACCGCACAGCAGCGAGGGGGAAAGGTGCTGCTGGTTCGACACCCCCACAGGAGTTCAGGGAGAACTCCCAAGCCATAGGGCTTTTGAGGGTAAGCCTCTTTTCCTGCTAACGGCAGGGAGATGGAGGCTCCCCTCCGCCCTGACGGTCCCTCTCGCTGACTGCGTCCTCTTAGCAAGGCCACAAGCTGTGTCGACCCGATCAAGCGCAGGAGATCTAGCAGAGGAGCGATTAAGAGCGTGGTCAGGATAAAGACCAACAATGAACTGTGAGTTAAGAAGTGAACTGTGAGTGAAAATGAGCAATTTGTCTTCAGAAGAGAAAATTCCCTCCCCCTCAAAGGAAAAACTTTCAAAGCGATAACGTGCTGAGAGAGGGACGCCTCTCAATGCATTTACATAAACAAGGAGGGGGAGGGAGAGAGAAACTATTGTAAATGGATACTTGAAGCAAAATCGCCCCCTAAAACCCCTTAAGTGATTTGAGGGGTGCCTCTTTGACGTGTTTACATAAACAGAAGAGGGGAGGGGGAGAGAGAGAGACAGTTGTAAATTGATACTTCTGAAAGACTTTATTTGCAAGCATGTAAGCCTGTTGTGGGAGATTTCCATGAGCTTTTAACAGTGTATGCAATTTGCAGAGCCAGGAAGAAAGAGATTTTATTGAAAATAAAACGTTGAAATGGCAGATACTCTAAAAAAGATGGCGAAAACTTCAAGGAGAAGAAGGGAAGTTGACGTCACTGCACTAGTAGCAGAAGCCATCAAGCTGATCTTGGAGCAACTTGGAGCAATTAACCAGCAGCTTACCAAGATAAATCAACAATTTGTGTCTTGGCAGCTCCAGGAGGCGATCGGAGAAAAAATGGAATTGAGGGCTCTTAAAGTGAATGAGATAGACACTAAATTAAACAGCAATCTCAATGAGAAAAGAAGAAAAAGTACAAGAGAAACAGGAAAAATTTACAAGGATTTAACTTCTTCCCTGCGAGTGTTTTTAGAAAGTGTCATCTTAAAGTCTGCTGAGAAAAAAGAGCTGGAGGTGCCCTTCATAATCAAGAAAACTTTGAGAAGCCACTGGACCCCAAGACCAGAGCGGAAGAGGCTTAAGACTAGCGGTTCTATTCCTTTGGATGGAAGAAGATTGGGCTGCAGTGAACTTCTAAGAAGCTATAAAGAATTTAGAGAGTTTTAGTATAGATGTAAAGGCGGAAGGACTTTGCAAATTGTCTTTATGAAGCGAGCTGGAGGAGATGCTCGGGAAATCTTCTCATAACAAGTAACAATCTAACATATAAGCTTAGAAAGACAGGACCTCACAAAGTATATTGTTTATTAACAGCCTTTTTTTACTAAGCATTTTAACAGGGAATGATCTCCTGACCTTGGGTTTTTAGCTTAGTGTGGGTTATCTTTTCTTTCTCCCTAAGTGTAGTCCCCCTAGCCCTATTTTTTCTTGGTAGCTTATGTAGTATTATAAAAAAAAAATCCCCTCCAGGGGCTTAAAAAAAACAAAAAACTTTTTCTAGGAACTGGAATCATATATGTTTTACTAAAGATATTTTCTCAGCCAATACTTTCTCCATGTGTCTGTGTCCTTGCCAGTTTTAAATGTCTGCACTTCCCCTATGTTATTCAGAGATAAGCATTGTTGTTTCCAGTAATTCATTATGAAACTGACATTTCACAAGAAGAGAAAGTACCCTTGACTCCCTCATGTTCTGTAAGCATGTTTTTATTCCCTACCACATCTATATATCTAATAACCAAGTTGCCCCCTCCGTGCAGATATCTAAATCCTCACATCGGGAGCACTTGGGGGGCGGAGAGATATTCATGCACACTTGGAGCAGTCCCCAGGTGTGCAGAAAAACCTAAAAATTTGAAAAAATATATGGGGGATACTTAAATCCCCTCAAAAATAAAAGAGCATTCCCTGCACATGCACACAGAACGCTCTGGCCATTGGAGGGGAGGGGAGGCGGGCCGGCAGCTGGGAGCCGCTCAGGCCTCACCGCCAAAGCCAGGGGGGAGATTGGCGGGCCTGGTGGCTGGGAGCCGCTCAGGCCTCGCTGCCAGAGCCAGTGGGGAAGCTTACCTGTGGCTGCTTCCTCCTCAGCCCTGAGGTCCTCCTGCTTCTGGGAGCCGGGGGGAATACTCTCCCCTGCGAGTATTGCGGGTCCCTCTTCTTGTTCTAGTCTAATACCCACCGCTCCTTACACCAATTTTAGTGTAAGACTCACTATTCCTTACACCAATTTCAGGAGGCTTACTCCTTCGGGGAGCTCCCACCACTGAAGATCACAGGCATTGAGTGTGCTGGCCTGGTGTGGGAGACCGGGGAGAACAGGGAGAGTTTAGTCCTTTTATTGGCCTCTGTTGACATCATTTCTCTTCAAGAGACCTGGTTCCTAAGGGACCTCTCAATTAACAACTTTACTGCCTATTCATTACCTGCCTGGAAACTAAAGGGTTGGCCTCTGTGTCCTGGCTCTAGGCTGGCACCTTGGTTCACACAGGAATTGCGGCTGATGAAGCAAAGACTAAGACAGCTAGAGAGACAGTGACAGCACACCTGTAACAAAGATACAAGAACATCTTATAGGAAGTTTATGAGATCCTATGAGATGGCAGTCAAAGCCGCGAAGAGAGAGTACTATGCAGCCACAATTGCATCTGTGAGCTCATGGCCAGCCCAGTTATTTAGAACAATTCAGTCAATGATTGCTCTGCCACAAGGCAGCCCAAATGTTAGGGAATTGGACATTGGCTATGAGGCCTTTGCGAGCTATTTCACAGATAAAGTATTGTCGCTCTGCCATGACTCTGTTATCACCACAGTTGAGGCAGTGAGTGAACTCAAGGCTCCATGCACGTCTTCTAGTCAGGTAATGGATTATTTCAGTCCACTCAAGTCTAGAGAAAGTTGACAAAATGCTCTCAACTGTATGCCCTACTACATGCAGCCTTGACCCATGCCCATTGTGGCTAATAAAAGCTGGTTGCGATGAGTTTCGTGGTGCCCTAAGGGAGATTATCAACAAGTCCCTCTCTGAGGGACTGTTCCCTGGGGCACTCAAGAAAGCAGTGGTTCATCCTCTCCTGAAAAAAAAACCTTGGATATGGCTGGATTGGCAAATTACCATCCAGTTTCCAATTTGCCCTATTTGAGAGGGTGGTGGCAACTCAGTTGCATAGCTTCCATATTAGATCCCTTTAGTCCAGTTTTCACCCAGGCCATGGGACAGAAATGGCACTGGTTGCCCTCATGGACAACTTCTGGAGGCATCTGGATTGGGGTGGATCAGCAATGCTGCTGTTGTTAGACCAGTTAGCAGTGTTTGACATGGTAAACCCTCAGTTACTGACCCACTGCCTCACCAACATTGGAGTCCAGGGGTCTGCCTTCCAATGGCTTGCCTCCTTCCTTCAGGGTCAGGGACAAAGGGTGGCAGTAGGGGAACAGCTATCCCAAAGGCACCCACTGATCTGTGGAGCATCCCAAGGGGTGGTTCTTTCCCCGATGCTGTTCAACATCAATATTCATCCCCTTGCCCAGATCACCTGGAGACACAGGCTGGGATTTCACCAGTATGCTTATGACACCCAGCTCTATCTGTTGTTGGGTGGCCAGTCCAACTCTAAACTGGAAGTTCTGGACCTGGTGTTACAAGCTGTGGCTGGATGGTTTAGACTGAGCTGACTGAAATTGAATCCAATGAAGACAGAGGTCCTGTGCCTGAGCTAAGGCAGTCCGAGGTTAGGGATCCCACTCCAGACTTTCGATGGGGCTCAGTTGGTGCCAGCACCAGAGGTTAGGAGTTTG
Organism: Gekko japonicus; assembly: GCF_001447785.1. Lineage (NCBI taxonomy): Eukaryota > Metazoa > Chordata > Lepidosauria > Squamata > Gekkonidae > Gekko > Gekko japonicus. The sequence continues at coordinate 46,373 of NW_015173673.1, read as the reverse complement.
GGAGTGCTCCTGGATGCCTCTCTAACAATGGAGGCCCAGGTAGCAGCCACTGCCAAGTCAGCCTTTTACCATCTTCACCTGATTAGGCAGTTGGTTCCCTTCCTTGAATGCAGCAATTTGGCAACACTGATCCATGCGATAGTCATTTTGAGATTAGACTACTGTAATACTCTCTACATGGGGCTGCCCTTTCCCCAAATCTGGAGGCTACAGCTAGTGCAAAATGTTGCAGCCAGGCTTCTGATGGGCCTTCCCATGCAGGAGCATATTCAGCCTGTACTAAAAGCACTGGCTGCCAATAGCATACTGAATTTGCTTCAAGGTGCTGGTTCTTGCCTTTAAAGCCCTTTATAGTCAGGGGCCTACATGCCTGAGGAACCACCTTTACCTACATGTTCCCCAGAGAGCACTGTGTTCAGGGTCTCAGAATTGCCTGGCCCTCCCAGGTCCCAAAGATGCCAGGCTGGCCACAACCAAGGCCAGGGCCTTCTCATTGGTGGCTCCATACTGGTGGAACGAGCCCCCAGAAGACATCAGGGCCTGTGGGACCTTTTACAATTCCATAGGGCCTACAAGATGGAGCTCTTCCACAAGGCCTTCAATCAAGGACCCACATCCAATAACTGAATTGTGATAAGGCCCTATTCCCCTGGACTACCATCAGCAGCCTGTGCCTGCCGCATAAATAGATTAAGACGAGCCGCTCCATCAACACAGACTGGATCCCACTTGAATATTCCATCACGATTGTTTCCACCATCTCTATGCAATACTCCTATTTTTAGTTTTGTTATCACTAGCACTTTATGATAGTTCAGATTTTGTATGACTGTTTTATAATTGTTATTTTATGTGTTTTGACGTTTTATGTAAGCCACCCTGAGCCTGCTCCGGTGGGGAGGGTGGGGCATAAATTGAATGAATGAATGAATTTCCCCATTCCTCTTGTCCCTTCCCTTCTATTGAATAGAATCTATTTACAAACATTTCTACAGCCAAATCATATTTGGAGCATATGTACCCTGGTGCACACCTTCTCTACCAGAAGGTTTCTTGGAGGAAACCAAGACAGTTGGTATAAAGCTACTTTCAAGTATACATTCCTTGTTAGAACCAAATGTTTAATAAATAATAATATATAACAACAACAATAACAATGGTATTTCTCAAGGCTATGAGAAAAGGCTTTTCGAATTCAGATCAAATTCTAATAGTTGTATAATTTCTGTATTCCTTCCTTCCAAAGGTCTTTAAGGGATGAGGAAGACTACTGTAGTGCACCAAATTCCTTCACCCAAATAATGTCCCCAGATCCATAAAGAGATTTTGGGGCTTAAACTGTGTCCTGTAAATATTTGGAAAATATAACTCATTTGTGTTTAATTCTAAGAATGTTAATAATATGCATTCAAATTTTAATCCACTTATAAAATTAAGGTTTATTTCCATAATAATATTTGCTCAGTTTTATGGCCAACTAAGTCTCAATACAGAGATCTAATACGAATTATCAACTTTTGCCTGTTAGTGTAAATAAAATTCCTTCACTTCGTTTTTGATCCTGTCCAATCTTTTTTAGGCCTGATTACGAGACTGAAACAGCCTTGGCTGCCCTGGTGAATGACTTACCTTGTGAGGTAGACAGAGGGACTATTGCTCTGTTGTTGCTTCCTATACATCTCAGCATCATTGGTCATGGTATCCTCCAGGACCACCTTTCTCTTTTTTTATAAAGAAATTTTATTAGTTTCATAGTTAAAGATTGAGAAAGGAAAAGGTAAGAAAAAGAATAGAGTAGAAAATACAAAAGCCGGAGTCCCCGCTTGCGAGGAGGGTGGGGTAAAAATGTCTAAATAAATAAAAATAAAAAATAAAAATATACTCTTGTTACATTTTGTTTCACATATATCTAATGAATCAAGTTCTTTTAAGCTGTCTGTATCTTATACTTTATGTCCTCCTAAATAGCCTTGTAGCCATTTATAAAATTTTGCCCATTTTCTTTCAAAGTCACTTTCTAATTGTCCATGTAATTGTAAGGTTAACTTATCCATTTCTGCTACATCCAAAAGTCTAAAAATTAGTTCTTCCTTTGTAGGACTCTCTTATTTTTTCCAGTACTTTAAAATATAATATTCTGGCTGTAGTAACAACATAAACTATCATATGTATATCATGTAAATTAAAGTTTTGCGGTATAATATTCAATAAAAACAAATCTGGTATAAATGGTACATTTGTGTCAAGCATTTTTTGTAATATTTCATGTATCGATATCCAGTATTTCTTCACAATGTCACATGACCACCACATATGGTAAAAGGAACCAGTTTTTAGTTTACATTTCCAAAATACACTAGACATATATGGGTACCATTTAGCTAAATTTTCAGGAGTCATATGCCATCCATAAAACATTTTGTACAAATTTTCTTTATATGACACAGTTAGTAAGCTTTATATTAAGTTTCCAGATCTTATCCCATTGTTCTAGTGATATATTATGTCCTATAATTTGTGCCCATTTAATCATTGCATTTTTACCACCTCGTCCTGCATTTTCATTTCTAACAAAACCCCATATAATAGTCTTATATGCTTCCCTTCAGTAGACCATATAATTTTATCTAATTCCAAAGATACATTGTAAAACCCCACACTTTAATCTTTCACATGTCTGGAATCAAGTTGTTCCCAAACCTTAAGCAGTTCTTCTCTAAGTATGTCTTGTTTAAAGTATCTATGTTTGTTACTTTTCCCGTACCAAACAAAAGCATGCCAACCAGGGGGTTTCTGGGGCTGGAGCGCGCCGAAGCGCTGGGGCCGGGGGCAGGCCTGGAGAGCCCCGCAGCTGGGTCCCTCGGGCCCGCTCAGAAACGCTGGGGCCAGGGGAAGCCCGGAGATCCCTGCAGCCGGGTCCCATGGGCCTGCGCAGAAGCACTGGGGCCGGGGGGAAGCCCGGAGAGCCCTGCAGCCGGGTCCCTCAGGCCCGCGCCGAATCAGTAGCCTTCCAAAGTTCAATTTTATAAACATAAAAAAGAGATCCTTTCAGCAACTTTCCATCTCAGATATTCAAACCAGCTCCATTTTTTTCCCTTTTACACAGTCAAGCAAACACCTGGGCTGCCCTTCCAATCCAAAGTGTGTGTGGGGGGAATCCACCATCCCTCTCTCTTTCCCAGGTCTTTAAAGTTTAAATAGCCTTCTTTAAAAGCAGCTCAGTTCTGTTTAAAGCCTTAAAAATCCTTTCAGCAGTTCAGTACTCACAGCAAAGTAGTAGAAGTTGAAATGGAAGATTCTTTAGTAGGAGTAAAGTTCTGGGAATCGGCTGATCTTGTCTCTGCACCCACGGCTCCCCGTGAGCGCTCCCTTCCTGGGCTTTGCAATGGAGCGATTTGGGGTCTGCTCGAACACTGCCGTGTCTGAGAGCCCTTGATTCAAGCTCCGAAGATGGCGGGCCACAAACCAGAAGTTCTCCAGGACTACCTTTCGAGGTTAGGATTGGGAGGCAACATTTTGTGATGATTCCAGTCCTACCTGGAGGGTAAGTTTCAGAAAATGGTGCTGGCTCCTGCTCATTTCCTTGGCCTTTGGCCTTTGGGATCCCGCAAAGCTCCATCTTGTCGTCTATGCCCTTTAACATATGAATTCTATAACCCTCTCAGTATTTGGAGTCCATCCTACAAAAAATTTCCTTGACACAATTCGATTGGTCAGACATAGCCAATGCAAAATTTAAAATAATGCTGTTTAACTAGAGATATTTAAACAACCGAATTCTCTGAACTAGACATGTAAAAGAAATAGTTGGAAAACTCAGTTACGTTTAGAAGTAGCATGAGTTGTGCACCTAACCTGTGTTTATGCTGTTTATGTAACGCTGGATTACGTATTGTGTTATAATGTTATACTGGAATGTATTCTAAAAATTTCAATTAAAAATATTGAAAGGAAAAAAAAACACATATGAATGAAACCATTGAGTGAGGTCATCTGGATACTTAGGCTGAGCCATTACCTATATGTGGATGACACAGAGCTTTTTCTTGCACTTCCTGC
>NW_015173673.1:33780-42295 GCF_001447785.1 Gekko japonicus | reverse complement strand
TTCCTTCTGATTACAGGGAGGCTGTAGAAACTCTGAACAGATGCCTGGAGGCAGTTTTGGAGTGCATGCAGGCTAATAATCTGAAGCTTAATCCCTGGGATTTAAGGTGTCACTATTCTGGATGGGGTCACACTCACCCTTGAAGGAACAGTTTGGTAGTCTGAAGGTGCTCTTACAGTCAGGTGTAGTGCTGGTTAAGCAGATGGCTGCTGTAGCTAGGAGTGCATTTTTCCAGCTTTGACTGGTTACGAAGTTGCAGCCTTCCTTGGGCAGAAAGATCTGACCACTGTGATGTGCCCAATGTTTTAATTTTAAAAACATTTTTATGTTTTAATGTGTATTTTACCTCTGGTTTTCATTGTTTTAATTATGTGGTTTCTGTTGGTTTTAATGGTGCTTAAGATGTGCTTTTATAATGTATACTTTTAATATATTTTATTTATTTTACAGAATTTATATCCTGCATTTTTACCCTCACAAAAGTTACTAAGGTGGCTAAAAAAATTAAACATATGTAATGAAAACAATTTTTAAAGCCATTAAAACCATCCCTGTCAGGGTACATGTCACTCCACAACCACTCCTCAATTGTTGTCAGTAAAGGCATATATTCCAATCTCTCCCTCAATTATGCTGCAGTAGAGGTCTGTGATTCCTCCCAGCAAAGACTTTCTCACCAGCTACCACTGGATAGCAGGCCCATAGCCAGGATTTTGTAATTCAGGGGGCCTTTAAATAAGTCGGGGGGGCACTGATGTCACAAAATAAAGTTTAAATTTAAAAAATGCACAGTCGCCAGTTGGAACATGAAGGGGTTCACACCCATTCATCTCTGCAGCCCATTCACACCATGGCTCATCAACATCATCATGTGGTCCACCATGGGAACCTGAGCACCCAAAGGTGGTGGTGATCCAAAGAGGAGCTTGAAATACAACAAAAGCGTGTGGTAGGAGTGCAGACGTGTGTCAGTTTTGCGGGATGAAAGTTGGGAGGCCTTGGTAGGAGGTTGGGGGGCTGGGCCCTGAAATGCCCCACTGTAGCTACAGTCTTGTTGGATAGACTCCCCCCCCCAATAAATTCATTTACAAATTTGTATTCCACCTTTCTGCCCAATCTGGGTCACAAAAGTGAACAGTAAAAACAAAGTATTAAAAAAAACAATTAAAAAGGAAGCACATACATAAACACATGCACTCAAAATCCCAATGATTAAAAAATGGGGCAGGGAGGAGGGATCATTGAAGAAAAGCCAGTTGGAACAAATATACCCTCTATTGGTGTAATGGCATCTGTTTCACTGTTATAACTGTTATTGTTGATGCATTTTCTGAAACTATTGCAATCCCCTAAAAATGTGGCATTCACTGTGAAAATGTTATAGATGGCACTGTCTACTTCTTCCTTTAAGTCATTAATAGATATGTTGAATGTCACTGGGCACACCACTGACCCTCTGGGGGAAACATACAACAATGGAGATTAATTCATTATTGACTTTTGAAGAGAGCTTTAACCAGTTGTGTACTCATTTTATAACTGCATATTCTAATCCAGCAAATGCAAGAAAACAAAAATAACAGCAGCCACACATAAGGTATATATAGCCACTGTAACAGTTCCTTTTTAAAAAATCCACTTTTTCATTGTTCAGGAGCTAAGAAAGTTGATATTTTAAAAGATGCTGTGAAGTATATTTCCTTCAGCTGTTAGTGGTCATGCTCCACCATAACTTCTATCAATCAAGGACATGTAAACTCTGAACTGTGAAAGGCTGGAAATAAAACTGATGGAAGAAAAAGTTGCTCACTTGGCTACCAGGTTTACACCTAGGCTGGGAGTTCAACCAGTTAAACTGATCACATTAAAGGGAGCGCAACAGTTCCCATACCTCAAGACCAAATGTTTCATTTGATGTGAATGTGGGATAACTCAACAAAATATGCCACTGCGTGGATTTATTTATCTGGCAAATGATAATTCCTTTAAAATAAGACAGTGTAAAATAGTCCTGACATGATCTCACTTTACCTGCAAGTTACCTGGGTAGCTTTCCCCCCCCATTTGAAATTGCTAATTTCTTTGTTTTCTGTAATGTATTCAATAGCTGCCATTGAATGCATGATATATATGAAACATCTAATTGACTTGCCATGTTGAGCTTCGTCTTGTTTCTTGCAAGGAGCTGGCAGCGACTGGTGTGACTCTTTTGGCAAGGGGTGTAGGGGTGGGGAGGGGGATAGGGATAGGGAAGGGGCGGGGTAGGCAGGCCAGCACAGTGCCCTTCTCAGGTGACATTCCTAGGCAAGTGCCTAACCCCACCTTATGGAAGAGCCGACCCTGCTCCCCCCCTTTCATTTCTAATGACAGTACTTGTGATACACATTTTCCAGACTCCACACAGCTGCAGTGGCATACCTAGCATATTTGACACCTGGAGCAGATCATTTTTTAACACCCCTCCTCTATACGACAAAATTTCCCAGATCAGGGCTCAAGTGGGATTACTCCTGATGAACTCAGTGGGGCTTACACTTGAGTAAACACATGTGGAGAGACGCACTTCCAGGATGAGCCTGCCTCAGTCTCTGCACCTGTGCCCTTTCTTGGGGGAGAGGTTCCATAAAAGCCCTTCCTCGCTTCACTCTAACAAGCTACCAGCTTTGTGTGGAGTGGTAGCTGATCTCCCAAGAGAAGCTCTGCATTTATGCACACAGCCACCTCTCTGGATGGGTCTTTGCTCAAACTATATCTTTCATGCTTCCATAATGGCCACGGGTTATGGTTGACACAAGATAATCCCCCTGAACACTGGTGTTACGCATGCGGACCACCACCAGGGGTCCGTGGCTAAAGCAGGAGCTTGGTCCCCAAACATAAAGGGGACCTAGGATCCTAGTCCACCTCGAGTCCACCAATAGCACCCTTGGCAGGAAATTCAAACCCTCCTATGGGGACAGAGGTGTACCGGGTAGAGTGTATATAGTTGGCCTTGCAGGGTTGTTTTTTGTTGTCTTGTTGTGTACAATAAACGCGTCTGAATGCATGCCGTAGTCCAAGTTCTCCATGCATCAAACCCAGTGTGTTTCATGCAAAGTAAGTTGGATCAACTCAGGAAAATTCCCCTGGCCTAAGGAGGCTTCTTCCAACTTTAAAGGCTTTTCCATGAGGGGAAGTATCACAGAATTTGGAAGAAGTCTCCCTAGGGTGGAGAACAGCTTCAAGTTGCTCTGTGGAGTGGTAGGATACAGGTAGGGTATTTCATTTTCTTAGAAACATCAGCAGTGAGATGTGAAATACATTGATTAAAGTATTCATGGATTTTTATTCCATTTTTGTATGAACTATGTCCCTTGCAGGATAGTTGGAACAGATACTCATCGTCATGACATAAAATTTGCATTAAATACTGTTTGGCTCCTCTCTAATGAATTGTGTTCCCACTTTATGTCTTGTATCCTATTCATTAGATTTAGAAGACTAATAAATTGTTACTGTACCATCAGTATATTTTCTCCATCTCCACTCCTGCATTGTTCACAACAGATTGGATCCAACCAATATTTCCACTGCTGAAAAAAGGAGGGGGGTCCCCTTTGACCATCAAAAGGTTGCGGGTCTTATGAGACCTCCATGGACAAAATCCTCATGGGATATGCAATATAGAGGAGAATGAGGTGAATTGGATAGAAAATGTTGATTGAATCCAACCCAGTGTGCTCTGTGAATGAGAAAACAGTACACAACTTTCTGTAGCTTCAACATCGTTTTTAAAAATGACTTTTGTATCACAAGATAAAGAAAATAAAAATTCAGGGGGGGATTGATTGTTTGCAACTAAAGGGTGAAAATAATATCCTGCTTTTAAACGTGTGAACCAATTTGTATTCTATGAAATCTTTTAAGGTGTACTGATTAATCAGAGTTGTTCCATTGCTTAAGGCTTGTATTTTATGATTTTAAAGATTGCAAGCAACATACACATTGTCTTTTAATGGTCTGTGCCTTGTGCACTGAACAATACTTCATTCTAAAGTCTGAAGATTTTAACATAAAATAATGACATTCGTTTTAACTGAATTATTTGATAAGATTAGAAATACATTATGAATCAGATCAGATGTACATGAAAAAAATAATTATCCAGTGCTCATTGAAGGAAAGTTGTGGAATCCTGAGCAGCCCGCCAACCAATTTTATAGGGCATGCTCATTCATAGTTGATCTACCTACATATTGGTCCTTCCAACTTCTTTTATTTCATAACAATGCAAGAAGAAGAGGAGGAGGAGGAGATTGGATTTATTCCCCACCCTTCACTCAGAGTCTCAGAGCAGCTTTCCCTTCCCCTCCCCACAACAGGCACCCTGTAAAGTAGATGGGGCTGAGAGAGCTCTTTCAAGAACTGCTTTTGAGAGAACAGCTCTGACAGAACTATTGCTTACTCAAGGTCATCCAGCAGCTGCAAGTTAAGGTGTGGGGAATCAATCCTGGTTTTCCCAGATTAGAGTCCGAGCACTTAACCACTACACCAAACTGGTTGAATGCTGAAATGACTTTATCTTGGAACTGGAGATCTTTATGGCACAGTTCATTCTAATCTTCCCCCCCCCCCCGGGTAAAGACTTTTGCTGTATATCAGAATGGAAGGCTTTGTTGCATTCATAAAAATATACTATAAGAAGTAAAGATTTTTGATTCCACATAGAGATACCACACCCATTTTAGAAAATAAAATTAGCTGATAGTAAGAACTGCTCATCTTTGTGAAGCTACTCCTGTAAGGTCAGTTTCAATTAACTTCAGGATACCCCAGAATCCAGTTCTGAATGTTGTAGTCTGCACTCCCTGCGTTCGTGGATTTACTAGTTGCCAAGATACATCCACAGCCACAGCAGAGAACTCAGACCAAGAGTGATCCACTGGAGAAGAAAATGGCAACCCCCTCCAGTATCTTTGCCAAGAAAACCCCATGGACAGTAACAAAAGGCTAAAAGATATGACGCCGGAAGATGAGCCCCTCAGGTCAGAAGGTGTCCAATATGCTACTGAGGAAGAGCAGAGGGCAAGTACAAGTAACCCCAGAAAGAGTGAAGCGGCTGGGCCAAAGCCGAAAGGATGCTCAGTTGTGGATGTGTCTGATGGTGAAAGGAAAGTCCGATGCTGCAAAGAACAATATTGCATAGGAACCTGGAATGTAAGATCTATGAATCAAGGTAAGCTTGACGTGGTAAAAAATGAGATGGCAAGACTGAACATCAATATCTTAGGAATCAGTGAACTTATGTAGACAGGAATGGGCGAATTTAACTCAGAAGACCATTATATCTACTACTGTGGCCAGGAATCTCATAGAAAAAATGGTGTGGCCTTTATAGTCAACAAGAGAGTGCAGGCGTCAGTAACCATATAAACTAAGCTTGTTACTCTTGTTTGGTCATTGAATCTGTTAAACATCTTCATTAGTCTGTATGCTAATTTACTGCTCACCTTCTGCCTATATGTATGGACTGGTAGCTTCCATTTCATTGTATCTGAAGAAGTGTGTGTGCACACGAAAGCTTACACCATGAATAAAACTTTGTTGGTCTTAAAGGTGCCCCACTGGACTCGAACTTTGTTCTGCTGCTTCAGACTACCACCTGAATCTGGTTTTTCCAGTGTTCATTAGCTTGTAACGTTTCTGATATTTCTACTCTTCCTCACTTTTAGAATCAACAAGGGTGTTTTTACAAGTGTGTAAGCAAGAGCAGCCTCTTTGGTTGCTCAGGTTTAGCAGCATTTCTCAATTACCTTCTAATTAGATCTTCTGTTAACAAGCTAAACGTGGAAGCACAAAAGGGGGAAACACTGTTTATGTTATTGTTTCAGCACAAGAATCACCATGAAATGATGAAACAAATTAAATTTGAGAACAAAGTCTAAACACTGATCAGACTTCCTAAACAAATTAGGAAGGCCCAATAGTTTTTTGTAAAGACTAAAGAGAGCCATTGGAGTTTGCTGATGATTAGTGTAGTCTGTTTCATTCTTAGGAACTCTGATCTCTTGTGGATATCATTTATAAAGTTTTCCTGGCAATTTGACTAGTTCTAATACACTGATATATTATCATAATAAAGTGCTGTCAAGTTTCAACTGACTGGTGGAGCCCCCCTACAGGGCTTTCAAGGCAAGAGATGATCAGAGTTGGTTTACCACTGTCTTCCTCTATAGAGCAACCCTGATCTTCCTTGGTGATCTCCCATCAACATACTAACCAGGACCAGCACCGTTTAGCTTCTGAGCTCTGACAAGTTTGGACTTGCCTGGGCTATTTAGGCTGCTTTGACATATTATATTTTGTGTTCAGTTATATGGCTTTGTGTTAAGTCCGTGCTTAACAAAATAGCCAGAGAGTGATTCAGCAAAACTCAGGTTTATTTCAGCTCGACGATCAACTTCTCTGACACGGTACAACTTCTCTGATAGCCCGAACAGCTTCCCATTGCAGCTGCTCGGTATTTAAACATTCCCGGCTAATATAGCCACGCCTACTATACAGTTAAACAACCTATCAGGTTGAGACAATAAGGACCAATCAGAGTCTTTCCCGCTTATACACATTTGAACCTGATTGGACGCAGTAGTCTTGAACTTCAATCCCTGTTCAAGACGAAGCTTAACATTGCTTCCTTATGAGATGATTCACAACCATCTTAATGCATTCTAGGCAGCACAGAATACATTACAACTTGGCAACCCAGTCTCCAAGTAATTTCTTCATTTAGCAACACTTCTTTTTGGCCCTTCTTCACCATACTTCCTCATCCTTTCTCTCCTTCAGAATGCATCCATGTTGGCCACGCTGTGTGTGCATGCATATGTGTGTGAAGTGCCATCAAGTTGCAGCCGACTTATGGTGACCCCAGCAAGGGGCTTTCAAGGCAAGTGGGAAGCAGAGGTGGTTTGGTTGGCCACACTAAGCTAAATAGAACTCTCATGTACCAAAACAACAGCTCAAAAACTCCAGTGGTGAAAGTCCTACCGAGGGGTGGGTATTTGGTTAATGCCAATCCAGAAAAGACATTCGGGTAGGCAATATTCAAGGTAGTCAAAGTCTTCCTGGCCAACCCCCTGATCTCTTAACATCATGACTTACTTGTTAGAAATTTTAAGGAAAACTGCCTGCCCTTAAAAAACAACAACAACAACAACAACAGCAAAACAAAACTTCTCCCCACTCCTCAGGAAACAGAATTTCTTCCAGCCAATCATAGCCCTGGGACTGATCAGGCAAGTTTATTGGCTAATCACACAGTCTTTCTTGGAGGGGAGGGAAATTTTAAACGGCAGCCATCCATTATATTGGCCATTTTTCATCATATGTTGCACGTGATGCATTCGTTGCTCCTACATCTTGGGAATGACCCTGGATGGGTGGATCTTGCCTAGAAACTAGGCATTTCTGCACTTCATATTTTCATAGCTTGTGGGCCCTTACTGCATCTTGCCCCCCCTTTTTTTGCATATGTTTTGCTCCTTCTAGTGGTCACTTAAATGTATAATTGCTGTGTCTCCAGTTTCTTTCTCTGCACTCTTAAAGTGCTCTGGAATAAAGCTTGGGTGTGTTTCTGGATGCCTCCTTATCAATGGAGGCCCAGATCACAAATGTTGCCAGGCTGGCATTCTTCCAACTATGCCAGATCAAGCAACTGGCCCCTTCCTGTCTCGCCCGAATCTAGCCACAGTAATCCATGCTACGGTCACCTCTAGGCTCGACTACTGTGACTCGCTCTAAGCAGGGCTAGCCTCGAGACTGACCTGTTACAACTGGTCCAGAATGCAGCAGCCCTGGTCCTTATGGGGACACCATTAACAGCACACATTCAACCTGTGCTTCGCCAGCTGCACTGACTCTAGATTGTGTACCGAGTCAGATTCAAGTTTCTGGTTTTAACCTTTAACGCTCTAAATCAGGGGGGTGGCCAAACTGTGGCTCGGGAGCCACATGCAGCTCTTTCACACATATTGTGTGGCTCCTGGCAGGGCAGCTGGGCGAGCAAAGGGGAGGCACGCCTCCCTGATCGGTCTTCCCTTCTCCAGCCAGTACCCATTCCTGGGTAGGCTCGAGGCAGGGGGGAGCAGAGAAAGAAAGCAACTTTAACTTTAAATGAGTTCTCAAAATCCCCCCCCCACCTACAAGTATCATTGGACAAATAAATATCATTATCGATATCTATTTTTACCCGTTTTGGTTTTATTTTTGGCAGTCTCGTCTAATGTTAATAAAAAGCAAATTTGCATATTTTTTTCAATAAAAACACGTGCGTGATATTTGTTCATGGCATGCAGTTCTTTTTTTAATTTACATTTTATTATTGAGTATATCAGTCCAACGCAAACATAATTCACTATTCATCTTATTGATATGCTCATTTTCCAGTTTTAACAATCGTGAAACAAACAATCAAAAGAAAAAAAAAATCCATCTGAGGTTACTATTGCAACAACCAATTTTTTCTCTCTCTTTTAAT
>NW_015173673.1:25702-33402 GCF_001447785.1 Gekko japonicus | reverse complement strand
CTATGGGTCACTATTGTCTGGGCCTCAGCAGCTTCCTCTGTTACAGGGAGCTGCTGGTACGCCTGGGCAAGGTCAAACTTGCCGCAAGAGCTCAGCAAGGTGGCCCGCTTCTTCTCCTCGGTGGTTATGTCATTTGCCTCGAGGTGGAACCCGAGCCTCAACAGGTAGGCGTCCCAATCCTCGGTTGCTGGTTCGAAGGCCTCGAACTTCGGGCTATTGGCCATAGCTGCAATCGCTGCCACTTGCTCAGGTGGTGCCTGTTGCTGCTCGGCCACGGCGAGCTGCGGCTCCCTGTTGTGCAGGACAGCTGCAATGTAAAGGCTGTTCTGGCTATCAGATGTTGATCTGTGTTGGAGTTGTGTTTGAGTTGAAGAATAAAGCTGTGTTCTTGCTGAATCACTCTCCGACTTCTTTGTTAAGCAAGCGACTTAACAGATAGAATCCCATCCTTGTCGCCAATTGTTAAGTCCGTGCTTAACAAAATAGCCAGAGAGTGATTCAGCAAAACTCAGGTTTATTTCAGCTCGACGATCAACTTCTCTGACACGGTACAACTTCTCTGATAGCCCGAACAGCTTCCCATTGCAGCTGCTCGGTATTTAAACATTCCCGGCTAATATAGCCACGCCTACTATACAGTTAAACAACCTATCAGGTTGAGACAATAAGGACCAATCAGAGTCTTTCCCGCTTATACACATTTGAACCTGATTGGACGCAGTAGTCTTGAACTTCAATCCCTGTTCAAGACGAAGCTTAACATTGCTTCCTTATGAGATGATTCACAACCATCTTAATGCATTCTAGGCAGCACAGAATACATTACACTTTGTATCTGCTGTCTGCCTTAGGTTCTACTTGTAGGGTTGCCAACAATATGCAGGAAAAAGGCCCTGCCCATTTAACAGTAGCTTAGTGTAAGGAAATTGACAGTATGGGTGTCCATAACAGAACTCCCAAGACAAAAATATACATAGAAATCGCTGTTTCAGGTCATTCCTTTGGGTTCTCAGAACAGCATTAGGAACCCAGGATTCTTTCTGAAACCAAGCCACTTTCCCCAAAAATCCATGTTTGTTTGTTTGTTTATTGTATTTATAACCTGCCCTCCCTGCAAGTGGGCTCAGGGTGGCTCACATTGCCTGGCACAGTGTGCCAGATTCCTATACATCAAACATTTAAAACTTAAAACACTATTAAAACATTTAAAACATTTAAGCAATCCACAATATTCAAGTAAAGTGCACTCAGTGATTATTACCCACGATGGCATAACATGTCATGTAGGCTCAAATGGTTACAGGCTCCTAAGTGGATTGGCTCACTACAGCCAGCCTCCGCCACAGGTATTAATAGTGGTCATTGATGGCAATGTGGGTGGCTTCTAATTGAAGGCCTGGTGGAAGAGCTCCGTCTTGCAGGCCCTGCGGAACTGCATAAGATTCCGAAGGGTCCTGATCTCCTCTGGGAGCTCATTCCACTAGTAAATAGTAAAGAGCCCCCACTGAGAAGGCCCTGGCTAAAGTAGCCACAAGCCTGGCCTTCCTGGGGCCTGGAATAACCAGTCGATGTTGTGTCCCTGACCGTAGTGCTCTCTGGGGTATATACGGGGAAAGGCGGTCCCTCAGGTATGTTGGACCCTGGCCATATAGGGCTTTAAAGGTAAGAACCAGCACCTTGAAGCGAATTTGGTATGCTATTGGCAGCCAGTGCAGCATCCTCAGCACCGGCCAGATGTGGTCCTATCTAGGGAGACACATCAGTAGCCTGGCTGCTGCATTCTGCATGAGCTGCAGCCTCCGGATTTGTGCCAAGGGCAGCCCCATGTAGAGAGCATTACAATAGTTTAGCCTCGAGGTGACCATCACATGGATCACTGTAGTCAGGTCGCCACGATCGAGGAAGGGAGCCAACTGCCAAACCAGCTGCAGATGGTAGAAGGCCGACCTAGCAGTGGCTACTTCCTGGGCCTCCATTGCCAGGGAGGGTTCCAGGAGCACTCCCAAACTCCTAACCACCAGTGCAGGCACCAATGGCACCACATCAAAGGCTGGGAGCAGGAGCCCCAACCCCGAACTGTCCCAACTCAGGCACAGGACCTCTGTCTTTGCCGGGTTCAGCTTCAGCTGACTCAGCCTAAGCCAACCAGCCATAGCATGCAATGTCCAGTCCAGATCTTCCGGTCTGGAGTCCGACTGACCGCCCAACATCAGATAGAGCTGGGTGTCATCAGCGTACTGGTGATATCCCAGCCCAAACCTCCTGGCAATCTGGGCAAGGGGGCGCATGTAGATATTAAAGAGCATTAGGGAAAGCACTGCCCCCTGAGGCACTCCTCATTCAAGCAGGTGCCTCAGGGACTGCTGTTCCCCTAGTGCCACCCTTTGTCCCCGACCTTGGAGAAAGGAAACTAGCCACTGTAAGGCAAACCCCTGTACCCCATGTTGGTGAGGTGGTGGGTTAGTAGCTGATGGTTGACCGTATCAAATGCGGCTGACAGATCGAGCAACAGCAACACTGCTGAACCGCCCCAATCCAGATGCCTCCAGAGGTCATCAGTAAGGGTGACCAGTGCAGTTTCCGTCCTGTGTCCCAGGCAGACTTGGGGAAGGGTCTGCTTGTCCTCTTCAAATAAGCCGAGGAGAGGCTTGTGGTCAGTTACAATAGTGAAGGGGTGCCCGTACACTAAGTTATGAAACTTTTTCACCCCTGCCACAGTTGCCAATCCCTCCCAGTCTATCTGTGCATAATTGCGCTCAGCGGCCATCAAAGTCCATGAGAAGTATGTCACGGGGACCTCCCGGCCATCAGGAAGAAGGTGGCCCAGAACTGCGCTGACGCCATATGGGGAGGCATCGCACATGAGGACTACTGGTAGGGACTCATCAAACACCTCATTTGAGATGAGTAGCACCTTGACCCCCTTGAATGCCGTCGCCTCCCTCGGGCCCCATGACCAGGGTGCTGATTTGTCCAGGAGGCAGTGAAGAGGCTCTGCAACCACAGCCTTGTATGGCAGGAAGGCATGATAAAAGTTCAGTAGTCCTAAAAATGCCTGAAATTCTGCCTTGCATGTGGGTCTGGGGGCCTCCACGATGGCCTTGACCTTGTCCCTCGACGGATGGAGGCCAGATGCGTTGACCTGGAAGCCCGGGAAGTCCACCTCCAGAACCCCGAGGAGGCACTTCTCCCATTTGACCTTGAGGCCCGCTGAGTCGAAATGGCTAAGGACGGCGCGAAGGCGGAAGGCGAAGTCATCCAGGGTGGCCGTGGCGATGAGGACGTCATCGAAAAATGGTGTTACCTCAGGGATCCCTTTCAACAAGGAGTCCATTAGTTGTTGAAATATCCCCGGGGCCACACTTACGCCAAACTGCAGCCTCCTAACCTTAAAAGCCCCCCAGTGCGTTACAATAGTCTGGGCCGTAGCTGTGGCCTCATTCACCGGCAGTTGTTGGTACGCCTGCGTGAGATCCAACTTGCCAAAAATCTTAGCCCCCGCTAAGGAAGCCAACACATGACTCATGACAGGGACTGGGTAGGCATAGTTGTGGAGGGCCTTGTTTAATGTACATTTATAGTCCACACAGATGAGAATATCGCTGTTGGGCTTTATGGGGGCTACAATGAGGGTCTCCCACGGCACATGGGAACCCCTTGTGCCACTAAATGGTCCAGCTCTGCATCAATTTTCAGCTGCAAAGCGAGCAGGGCGGGGCGGAACCGCATGCGGATGGGAGCAATTTGGGGGTCAAGTTGCAATGAAATAGGGGGCCCCTTGTAACAACCCAGAGCCCCATCAAAGACTACAGGGAATTCCCTGCAAACCTCAGCAAAGTCCCGCGGTGCACATTTATTCACCCCCCCTACTGTGATGCCCAACGGTGCAAACCACGCCCGCCCCAATAAGCTAACCAAATTTCCCTCCACTACTACTAAGTCCAAGAAACCCTCAAAGCCCTGGTACTGCACCCAGAAAGTCCCCACACCCTGTTTTGGAACTGGGTTCCTCTGGAAGTCCAACAGGCTCAAAGGTGAAGGCCGCAGGTGGGGCCCACCATTCGGGCAAAGTCTGTTCAGTGTTTCCACAGATATGATGGAAGCCGCTGACCCTGAGTCCACTTCCATTGGGCAGGGGGACCCCTTGATCGAGACCTGGACTGGGATTTTCGGGGCTGCAGGCACCTTGGGGAGGCATAGTACCTCTAGTGAGGGCTGGCTGGTCAGAAGGTAGAGATCGTCCGTGCCCTTGGTGGCCTCGTAGTGCACGGAGGCCTGGCAGTGTGGTTGTAACTGGGGTGGATGGTTCCGGTTGCCCTTGGATCTGCAGACACGGGTGAGGTGTCCTTGTTTCCACATGTGTGGCAGTTGGCGTCACGGAACTGGCATGACTTGCACTCATACACCTCTCTGCAGCTGGTGCACGAGGAGAGTCCAGCAGGCTTACCAGTGTGCCTGGAGGCTCCAACGGTGGGGTGTGCGGATGAGATGGACATCGTCCTCAGCTGAGGTCTCAGGCACTGAGTCGGGGAGCATGAGATGGGATGCTGCCGGTAGTCGGTTGCGGTGGGAGGCCTCGTGGGTGATGGTGAGCTGGAGGACCTCGTTGAGTTGGATGTTGGATGTGCCGATCATCCTTCAGCAGAGCTTCACGTCGCTGATTCCCCAGATGAACTGGGTCAAGAGGTTCTCTTCCACCTTGGAGAAGTCATACTCCATAGCATGTTGGCGCAGGGTGGCCATGAATGCTGTGGCTATCTCGCTGGGCTTCTGGATGTGCCTCTGGAATTCCATCAGCTTGGCCAGCATCGTTTGCTTGGGTGTGAGGTACCTGATCAAGGGTGTCTATGATCTCCTTGTACGTACACTCAAGAATAGCCTTTGGGGCCAGGAGGCTCTTTGCATGCCAGATGGCGTTTACGCCACAAGAGCTGAGGAGGAGAGCCCTTCTCTTGCCCTCATCGGTTATCTTATGGAAGGAAAGGTGGAAGGTTAGCTGGTCCGTCCACGAATCCCAGAGCTTAGGATGAGTGGGGTCGAAAACCTCAAGGTGTCCCAGAGTGGAGGCCATGACTCTAGCACAGAACAGGGGAGCGGTGTTCAGCAACGCCGAGCGTGGTGCGGTGCTGCTCAGGAGCGGTGCGGGGCACGGTGGCATTTTCTTGAATGATGCTCAGTGCTACGCTGGAAGGTGAGCCTGACTCCCATCCTCATCACCACTGAAAAGTACTGGGTTTGACGCATAGAGAACTCAGACTACAACATGTGTTCAGACGCATTTATTGTACTTCACAACAAGACAAGGAAAAACAGCCCTGCAAGGCCAACTATATACACTCCACCCGGCACACCTCTGTCTCCATAGAAGGATTTGACTTTCTCGCCAAGGGTGCTATTGGTGTACTCAAGGTGGACTAGGATCCTAGGTCCCCTTTGTGTTTGGGGACCAAGCTCCTGCTTTAGCCGTGGACCCCTAGTGGCAGTCCATGTACATAACAGAATGATGCTGGCTAAAATGTGAGGCTCTGTTCCTGTTAGTAACTGAAATATGAAAGACCTAAATTAATGCTTCCATATAATGGTGGTAAACAAGGATTAATGGATTTGCCCAGTAATGTTCTTCATTATTCTAGAAGTTAAATCTGAACTCCATTTCTCATCCTCTTAATGCCAGTCTAACTAGGAGAATTTCTACAAGTCATTCTGAATTGGATCATGCTCAGTTCACTGCAGCTTTCAACCACTTCCCTCTCCTACCCCATTCTAGGTTACCAATATACCTCTGTGCACTTATAAAAAAAATTCAGGAATGTAATCTTGACACAACTGCATTTAATTGCTTTCTCTGTAATGTTTTATTGATGCTCATGCATGTAACTATGCATTGGTAAAGCAACACAGAATCTTAATATAATGGTATATACATTTACTCCAGGATTGCATTTTTATGGTGTTGGAACACTGCACACAAATGCACATGCATATCAATCTATATATCTAATTCTGAACATGCCCCCTCCGTGCGGATATCTAAATCAGCACATGAGGGGCACTTGGGGGGCAGGGAGGTTTTCCTGCACATTTGGGGCAATCCCAATATGTGCAGAAAAATCAGAAAACTTGGAAAAAATTTGCGGGAATATTTAAATCCCCCCAAAAGTAAAAGAGTGTTCCCTGCGCAGGCGCAGGAAACACTCTGAGAATGGCTTTGCCGCCGCCGCCAGGGAGGGGGAGGGAGAGGGGAAGGGGGTGGGACAAGGCTTGGGTGCCCAATATGTGCAGAAAAATCAGAAAACTTGGAAAAAATTGCAGGGGATATTTAAATCCCCCCAAAAGTAAAAGAGTGTTCCCTGCGCAGGCGCAGGAAACACTCTGATAATGGCTTTGCCGCTGCTGCCGCCGCCAGGGAGGGGGAGGGAGAGGGGAAGGGGGCGGGAGAAGGCTTGGGTGGCCAGCAGCTGTAAGCCGCTCAGCCAAGCCCCGGCCGTGCTCCCCGGACCCCCGGTCCCCACCACCGCTGCCCCATCCCCCTGGCTCTGTCGTCTCCCGCCTCTCTTGGCACGTTGAAGAAAAGGCACTGCTGCCCGAATGGACTCTACTCGCGAACTGCTCAAGGCACGGAGGAGCTCACAGGAAAGCAAAGACCTGAGAGGGGCCAGCTGGCGCTGGGGTGGGAAAGGTTCAGTCGCTGAACTCCAGCTCGGGACACTCAAGCTCCGCCTAGCATTTACCTCTCCCTCCCACTGCCTCCTACCCCCACAAGTGGGTCTCACCACCCAAGCGAGAGCCGCCCCTCCTGCCCCCCCACCCACAGCTGAGCCCTTGCTGCTATCCACCATCTTCCTTTCCCGCGCATTCGGACGGGGCTGGGCAGAGAGAGTTCCACATGCGGAACACCGTGGGACTTGCTTCCCAGTCAGCACGCTCAGGATCCTCCTGGATGCGGCCTCTCTCCCCGCGCTTATTCACTCAGTGGCCAGAGGGTGTTCCTTTTCGCGTCCGATTTTGAGGTGGGAGGGGAGAAGGAGAGTGCGGCGGAGTGTGCGGGAGGGGGGATCGGGGCCCAAGCTCAGCCGGGCTGGGAGAGGGGGGGTAACTCGGTAGTAAGCATGGAAGACACCTGGAAGGATCGGGCCGCCTTGCATGGGTGGGTGGAAGACAGCTGGGGAGGCTGTGCTCTTGCTGTGAACCCCCCACCCTTTAGTCCTGCAATCAGGAAAGAAGAATTTGCAGGGGGGGGAGAAGAGGAGGAAAGAATCCCTCTTCCTGCATTGCATTTCGACCCCCCATGGATCCTCCCTCCCGCCGCTGCTTAAAAATCACCCAGCCCCAGAGGGAGAAGACGGGAGGATGAAGAAAAGGTTTAACTGGGGGAGGGGGGAGATAAGAACTAGGGGAGAAATGCAGACAAGAAAGCTACAAACCCCATCCTTTCCATGTTTACATTTCTCACTAGCCCCGCTTGCCCTCCTCCCTCTTCCTTTTCTCCAAGCCCCACCTGGAGGTTGGCAACCAGGTAATTGGGTACTGGGGGGGCGCCAGAAGGTAGCCCTGCCTAGGGCACAAAAAAACCTCGGGCCAGCCCTGGCCGTGGGTGCCAGGGATGGGGGGGCAGGGGAGAAGGCTTACTTGCGGCTGCTTCCTTCTCCTCCCGTGGAGCTTCTCTCCCCCCCGCGAGTATCGCGGGTCCCCCTTCTTGT
>NW_015173673.1:0-25366 GCF_001447785.1 Gekko japonicus | reverse complement strand
TGGAAGGATCGGGCCGCCTTGCATGGGTGGGTGGAAGACAGCTGGGGAGGCTGTGCTCTTGCTGTGAACCCCCCACCCTTTAGTCCTGCAATCAGGAAAGAAGAATTTGCAGGGGGGGGAGAAGAGGAGGAAAGAATCCCTCTTCTTGCATTGCATTTCGACCCCCCATGGATCCTCCCTCCCGCCGCTGCTTAAAAATCACCCAGCCCCAGAGGGAGAAGATGGGAGGATGAAGAAAAGGTTTAACCAGGGGGAGGGGGGATAAGAACTAGGGGAGAAATTCAGACAAGAAAGCTACAAACCCCATCCTTTCCATGTTTACATTTCTCACTAGCCACGCTTGCCCTCCTCCCTCTTCCTTTTCTCCAAGCCCCACCTGGAGGTTGGCAACCAGGTAATTGGGTACTGGGGGGGCGCCAGAAGGTAGCCCTGCCTAGGGCACAAAAAAACCTCGGGCCAGCCCTGGCCGTGGGTGCCAGGGATGGGGGGGCAGGGGAGAAGGCTTACTTGCGGCTGCTTCCTTCTCCTCCCGTGGAGCTTCCCCCCCCCACGAGTATCGCGGGTCCCCCTTCTTATAAACCAATAATAGTGATGCAAACATACACACTTTTTTTTGCAGTGACTTTTTTTTTGCAGTGACTTTATCAATGGATATGTATATACCAGTAATTCAGGGAAGAGGCAGGTAAGACACACATGAACTGAAGACACTGGAATCTGTGGCTGTACCCACTATAGTATTTCTTGGCTCCATCGTCAACTGAAAGAGAGACTGCAACCAAGAAATCAGAATGAGATTGAGACTGGGGAGGGCAGCCATGAAGGAGCTAGAAAAGATTCTTAAATGTAAAGCTGTGTTACTGGCCACCAAGATCAAGATTATTCATGCCATAGTGCTCCCCCATTGCTATATATTTGTGTGAAAGTTGGGCAATGAAAAACACTTACTGGAAGAAAGTTGATTCATTTGAAATGTGGTGTTGGGGGAGAGTTCTACTAATATCATGGGTTGACAAAAAGACAAATAAGTGGGTTCTAGATCAAATCAGGCCTGACCTCTCCCTAGAAGCTAAAATGACTAAACTGTTGGTAATGTATGTGTTTACAAGGTCTGATGATTCAGTCATTATAGGGTTAACTTGTATTCCTAGTTTGCTATTGTTTAGACTGACCTGGAAGGGATACCTGGCACTAAGCCAATGGGGAATTAGCTCGGGAAAAGTAGCTTCTACTGTGATACAGATTGGTCATTTGTTTCAGGTGACTTCCTTTCTAGGGGTCAAGAAGAAGGAGAGATTCTCCATTATCTGTGTGCTTGTTTTGACTATAGGCAGCTTAGAAATGTAGCTCTTAGTGTTATGCTAATTTATAGTAATCCCGTGAACCCTTTACCCTTAGTAATAAAGGTTTTTTAAAGGCAAAGAAATCTCTTCTTTCCAATAGAGCAAGATCCATTAATAGTCTATGTATGAAACACTTTTTGACTATTTTTCAACATAAACTAAGGCTATTGAACTTTGGTCACATTACCATAATACAAGAGTCGCTGAAAAAGACTATAATGCTAGGAAAAGTTGAAGACCCAACATGAGATGGATCGAAGTCACAGCCCTCAGTTTATAAGACCTGAGCAAGGCAGTTAATGATAGGATGTTTTGGAGGTCATTAATTCATAGGGTTGCCATAAGTCAGAAGATCCAGAGTTTATTTATTTATTTTATTTATTGTTAACATATTTACCCCACCCTCCCCGTGAGTGGGCTCAGGGCAGCTTACAAGAGGGCAGAAGCCCATGCATACAAACAAGATAAAACAATAAAACCATGTTAGTAGTAAGAAGCCCAGTAGCACCTTTAAGACTAACAAACTTTATTGTAGCATAAGCTTTCGAGAAACACAGCTCTCTTCATCAGATGCACGAAGGGCATGAAGAAACTGGCCAGAGATATATAGGTGGTAAGGGGAGGAGGGAGAGAATGCAGAAAGTGCCATGTAAATGCAAAGCAGTTGTAAAAGTAATGAAAAGGTAGAATGTGCAATCCAGGCTGGGTTTGACCCCTTCCTTCTATTCATGAATCTAAATGGAATACCTGAAAGGCAGTTACTTCTGGTTTCTGGATATTGCCATTTTTGATGTCAGATTTGTGTCCATTTATTCTTTTGTGTGGAGGTTGGCTGGTTTGTCCTATGTACATAGCAGCGGGACATTGTTGGCACATGAGAACATATATAACATTGGAGGATGAGCAGCTGTAAGAGCCAGAGATGGTGTAGTTGATGCCATTGGGTCCTGTAATCAAATTTTCTGGATAGGTATGTGGGCAGAGTTGGCATCTGGGTCTGTTGCAGGGTCTGGTTCCTTTGTTGGTGACTCCGTTAGATGGTTCATGGTTGTTAGTGAGAAGTTGTTTGAGGTTGGTGGGCTGTCTGTGGGCAAGGAGAGGTCTTCCATCCAGGGCTTGTGTGAGAGAGGCATCATTTTCTAGGATGGGCTGTAGATCACTGATGATACATTGGACTGGTTTGAGCTGGGAACTATAGGTGACAAGAAGTGACTTGACAGCACTTAAAACAGCCACAATGGAAAACCTAACATATGAGACTTCCTAATGTACAAGTTCATTTCAGAAACCAGGTAATATAATTCAGAATGCCAAAATATGGGAAGAAATTCTGATGAGAAAAATTTTGAAAGGCTCTCTAGTAATAACAAAATAGTTTATCCCATAGCATGGGACAGTGGAGATTCAGACATTCCCCCCCCCTTCTAGTGTCAGCTCAGCACTTTTGCATCTGTTCTTTCCCTTCTAGTTATTAAGAGGTACATTTTGCCTACGTTTTCTGTAACTGAATCTAGACCACCATTTAAAAAACAAAATCAAAAAACATTACCACACAAAAAACACCACCATATGCCCAAGTAGTTGCCCCATTCTGTTCTGCAAACCTGATTTGAAAGTGAGTGTGACTTCAAAGGCAGCATGCAGTATGACATAATGCCTTTAAAGGAATGAGACAAAGGCTGCAATCACACACACTGAATAATCCACTTTCAATTCACTTTCAATCCACTTTCAAATTGGATTTTGCCAGTTCACACAGTAAAATCCAGTTGGAAAGTGCACTGAAAGTGGATTATTTAGTGTGTGAGATCGCAGACAAATATTCACCAGGGGAGATGCAACTCCTTGGCTGTATCCAAGGTAGCTCTTTGGACCTCATCCAATGATAACTGCCAACCCCTTCCCCCACTGGAAAGATAATCAGGGTATCAAGCCCTTCCCAAATTAAGATCTGGATGTAGTATATCTGACACATAGCTATGATATATTACATCTTCTCAGAAAGGCTTTTTAGACAGATGAAAGGAAGTGATTTCAGGCAAATTGCCAATGTATTCCTAATTGGTGTCCATTGAAGTCTATGGGTTTAGAAGCATGTAACTCTGTTTAGGATTGCACTGTTATGTAGGCACTGACTGAAAACTTGCCCCATAACTTGAGGGCGGACTGAAAAAACAGGATATATTAGCTATGGGTATAATTACTTCTCAGATCAAGGGTACCTTTGACAAATCTGTTCCTAATGATTTTCTAGAATTCTAGCTTCTTGAAGTAAAATCCCTGATAGTTCTATTTTTAGGTCCTATAATGCTGAACCTAGAGAGAAACACTCATATTCCATACCCAAATTAGACCTTTATGTATATTCATCTTCCATTCATACTCTCTAAGGTTCTGGAAAGAAAACCCATGATATTTCAACTACACAGCACTGATAATATGTGCAGGAAACCATAAGTGTTGAGAGAGATCTAAGGGAGACCAAGATACATTTCAAGAAACAGGGTCTGTCCTTTTCTTTTCACCAGGGTTTTAAAATGGAACAGATGGTCTGTTCTTGGATGTGTATAGTTCAGAGACTGCTGAGAAAATAATAAGAAATCTGTATGCTTAATGGGCTGTTAGTTAGCAAAGGTGTAAGCAAAGAACACAGTAGACAGGTATAATGTTGAGAAGAGGATTGTATATCATGGATATTTTTCCTCTTAGCAACTTGTGCCATTAAATTTTTACTGTATTTCCCTTTTATGTATAGCAATATTTCACCGCCTCATGCCAGTAAGCTGGAATTTCAGTTATGCCTTGTAGCCCCCTGCTTTGCAAAAGTTTTGAAGCTGCAGCAAGCTTCTGGTTCTTGAATGTATAAAGCAAGCCTACGAGGGTCTGTGACAAAATTTGTCTTTGCGCTTTTGGTGCAGGACTAAAAAGGTCTGATGCACTGTGTCCTATTATGTCTGCTTTTGTCAATGTGTCACATCCTGAAGATCACCATAATGTGATGTGATGTGGGCTGTGACACATCGGTGACACTTAAAAATGCTTTCATACTCAATAATTGTCAGAGATGGAGTGACAGAGTTGCCTTTCCTGGTTTACTCTTGTCAAACTTTTCCTACATGACTAACGATATGTAATGTCATGTGAAATGCAGGCAATAATGTCTATAATAGAGTAACAATTAACAAGCCATAACTAGAATAATGCAAAATGGAAGAAGCTATATGTATAAAAATATGAACATATTTGAATAGATAGAATATGGGGATGTTTCCCAGCTTTGGGATGCAAGAATTTAAACAAAAGCTTTTTAAAATGTCTTTGAGTTCTTTATATTTCCAGAAAACTAGCAATACACAAGAATGTTTTCTTGCATTTGCTGGTCCCAGGTTGATCAAAATAACCATTTTTTGTATTCCAGTGGTGGGTTAACCACTGAGCTTAAAGATGCTTGGGGTAGCAAGCAAAGATGGAGCATTAGCAATTCTGGCTGGAAGAGGGTTCAGGGAGTAGCTGAGATGGAGGAGTTGGGAGCAACAAAGAGAGACCAGAGTGGCAGTGGTGGAAGCAGAGGCTGCCATTTCCCAAGAGCCCCCACCTGAGTCCACTGCCTCATCTTGCCTCATTTTAGAGCTGTCCTGAACAGAGTCAGGAGATTGTTGCAACTGAACCATATTTGACTGCTGGGTGCTGTATCTGCTTTGAGAAGGTGGTGAGTAGAATTGAAATTTAAAGCATATGCTTCACAGAGCTCTTGTACATGTCTTAAATTATTCAAGACACCAGCCCTTAATGATCAAGAGAAAACTGGCACCCTGCTTGAATCTAATGAAATTTTAGAGGGTTATTTTACTTTACTTGCAGAAACAAAAAGTATGGAGCTCCCGGCCTCCTGGCAAAGCTGCTGGAGGTCCAGGGGCTGTTTTGCCACCCCAGAGGAGGCCAGGGCAGCAACAGATGCATGACACTGCGCGTCATGACATGGGCGGTGGGGGTGGAGCCGGCTCTGCTAGAAAAGGCTGGGCTCCGCTCTGCGTTGCTCTGCGGGCTCGGATGGCCGAGCACAGAGAAGGAGAGAAGTGCAGCCTCGTAGGCCTGAAGACTCCTCTTCTCACCTGTGGCTGTTCCCACGGCGGCTCCTGGATCGTTGTCGTCTTCCAGCCAGTGGTGGTGGGGAGTGCTTGGTGGCCCGCGGCCACTTTTCCTGTGGCCGGTGGTGGCAGTGGGCCTCGTCGGGCAGCTGGCAGCCCTCGACAGGTGGTGGTGGCTTAAAGTCAACAACAGTGTTTGGGGGAGGGCCTGGTGAAAGGCGCTATCCATGAGGGGTGGTGGCAGGAGTACTGGGTTCCCCAAGGCAATGGTGTTTGTAGCCCAGCAAAGGCCCCATAAGAGCGGCGGTTGGGACAGTTAGGCTGCCATGGAGGAGTAGTTCTAAATGGCATTCACAGCCTGAGGAGGTCGGTGGGGCCAGGAAAAAAGAGATCATATCACCCTGTGTTAATACACTGGCTGCCCATTTCTGTCTTCAGAGGTGCCAGTCCAAAACATAACAGATTTTAGCTAGGGGGCTCCTCAGTAATCCCAGAGCATGTGCCAGAGGAATAAAGGAGAAGCAGAATTGTCAGAGACAGCCTTATTTTAAAACTAATTTTTAGAAAACTGAGCAGTGAAAAAGCATACATAAATGTTCATACAAAAATAGTTTACCTGCTTCTTCCAGACACTAAGCCTTGTTATCTAGGTCTGGAGGTCTATTTAACTTCACCCTGTGCATCCTTCACCTCCTGCCCCAGGATGATAATGTGTTCTTTTTCTTGGGGTGTTTTGCTTTGAGATTGCTGCACATGTACAACCTAGTGGAGGTATATTTGGTAAGAAAACTGAACATACACTCAAGTGACTGGAAATGGTCTTTATTTGTTGGGGAAAACCTGGAGTTCAGCAGCAGTACTTTTGAAGATGTACAACTGTTCTGAGCTCACCACAGATAAGGATCAGTTTCTATGGAGGTGAAGCTAGGTTTTTCCTTAAAAAAAAAATCTCTAAATGTTACATAATAATTGTGGCTGCAGAATAAATACACCAGGAGAAACGGAATGGTGCATAAGGCTGGCACAGAATTTGAAGTCAAGATTAAAGGTTTACTGCTCTGAAACTCTGCAGTAAATAGTGTGTGCATAAGGGACGATTATTATAAACTGAAAGTCCCACCCTTTCTTCATACGAAAGGCACACCAACCCTTTAAGCATCCTGGCTGCCACTTTTTTGTACCTTTTTCCAGCTCTGCTATTTCCTTTTTGCAGATGTTCAAGATGGATACAGAAAAGGAAGAGGCACTAGAGATCATATTGCCAAATTTATGTTAGTTATTAAGAATTACAAGAGAATTTCAGAAGAAAATTGGTTTGTGTTTATAGATCACCACTAAGCTTTTAAGATAGGGTGTTCCTCGTAGCATTGGCGGGATTAAATTAGTTGAAATAAGTTTCTAATAACCAAGTGATTTGACTGCTGCATAAATTGGTTTGCTCCGGAGCTATCCTTCCTAAATTGGGACGGGTGTGTGCCCCCCATTTGTAAGTCCTCCTTACCTTCCCATGAAGGAGGCCCCCTATAATGCTTCTCCTGGAGTGCTTCTGTCATGGCTCCCAAACTTGTCAACCAACTGACTGCTGTCTCCCGGACTGTTGGACAGATGCTAACTCTCCCTCACCAGCTTCTAAAGAAGCTCCTTGTCCATCTTCTAAAAAAGGTTAGGAGAGCCAACACCTGCACTTAGAAATATTATAGAATCATGGAATGTTAGTGTTGGAAGGGACCTGCAGGTCATCTAGTCCAACCCCCTTCACTCTGCAGGAGCATAGCCAAAAGATAGCCTTACAGTGTTCCTTCAATCTGAGTTAGTGAGATCCAGCTCACAGGCCCAGTCTTGTGATGGACACAAACAAAAGAGTGGGCTAATTATAGAATTATAGAAGTAGTGAGAGAGATACCCCCTCTATGGTGCTTCTATGTTAGAATCATAGAGCAGTGAGCCCACAGTAATTTTACAAGAGCCACCCAAAAGTGTGTGCATAAGGGGCAATTATTCTAAACTGAAAGTCCCACCCTTTCTTCATACGAAAGGCACACCAACCCTTTAAGCATCCTGGCTGCCACTTTTTTGTACCTTTTTCCAGCTCTGCTATTTCCTTTTTGCAGATGTTCATAAGATTTTCCAGCTCTGCTATTTCCTTTTTGCAGATGTTCAAGATGGATACAGAAAAGGAAGAGGCACTAGAGATCATATTGCCAAATTTATGTTGGTTATTAAGAATTAGAAGAGAATTTCAGAAGAAAATCAGCTT
The DNA here is from genome assembly GCF_001447785.1 of Gekko japonicus. Lineage (NCBI taxonomy): Eukaryota > Metazoa > Chordata > Lepidosauria > Squamata > Gekkonidae > Gekko > Gekko japonicus. Next base: position 17,678 of record NW_015173673.1, on the reverse strand, counting down.
GTGTTTTATAGATTACCACTAAGCTTTTAAGCAACAGAGGGGTGTTCCTCCTAGCATTGGCGGGATTAAATTAGTTGAAATAAGTTTCTAATAACCAAAGGATTTGACTTCTGCATAACTTGGTTTGCTCCGGAGCTATCCTTCCTAAATTGGGACGGGTGTGTGCCCCCCATTTGTAAGTCCTCTCCTCCTTACCTTCCCATGAAGGAGGCCCCCTATAATGCTTCTCCTGGAGTGCTTCTGTCATGGCTCCCAAACTTGTCAACCAACTGACTGCTGTCTCCCGGACTGTTGGACAGATGCTAACTCTCCCTCACCAGCTTCTAAAGAAGCTCCTTGTCCATCTTCTAAAAAAGGTTAGGAGAGCCAACACCTGCACTTAGAAAGATTATAGAATCATGGAATGTTAGTGTTGGAAGGGACCTGCAGGTCATCTAGTCCAATCCCCTTCACTCTGCAGGAGCATAGCCAAAAGATAGCCTTACAGTGTTCCTTCAATCTGAGTTAGTGAGATCCAGCTCACAGGCCCAGTCTTGTGATGGACACAAACAAAAGAGTGGGCTAATTATAGAATTATAGAAGTAGTGAGAGAGATACCCCCTCTATGGTGCTTCTATGTTAGAATCATAGAGCAGTGAGCCCACAGTAATTTTACAAGAGCCACCCAAAAGTGTCATGCAAGCTGAAAGAGCACAAGGTTGGTCATAACTAGAGGAATAAGATTGGGTTTGAACCTGCCTGCAGAGAGTTAACTGGAAAGCAGGATAACCGGAGGCATCTGGCAGTGAGATTAAAGAGGCTAGCAGTGACTAAGTTTATTGCCTACAAGTGTCAGGGCAATGGGAGAACAAGACTGGATGGAACTTTCAAAGAGCAGCGGACTGAAGCAGCTGAAGGTATTGGTGTTTTTCATGGGACAGTAGTGATTACCTCCATGAGAATTCATTTACAATGTTGTATTTGTAAGGTGAGTGCTTGAAAATATTTTTTCACATCATATCTCAAAAATAAAAAATTGGAATGGGTTTCTCCCAAATCTGTTACAGTTATGTTTGTCAGTCAAGACAACATAAATTAAATTTTTGCCAAGCAGGGACACTGCTGGAACTCTGGCAACTTCTGCTTTGGCAACTGTAAAACCTCTCAGGGTTCATGAACCCCATCCTGTCATTTAAGCTCTCTAGGTGACAGCTGTTTGCATGGATAGGGCACTTCCATGTGCTGATTTCGGGAGGTTAAGTTCCTTTTTGGAATGGGCCTCGCATTACAGGACAAGATTATGCAGCACTGCCCACTATCTTGATGGCTTCCTGTTGGCAGGAAGGAAAGATAGGAACCAAGCAGATTACTGAGCTAGTTCCCCTTGCTTAAGAGAACGCTGAAGGCCCCCGGCTGGGCATTTGTTAGGAAACTGTAGGGGTTCATGAAGGACTTGCACCTACTGCACCATAGGACTAGGGTCACCAGGGGTATAAAAGATGACCTCTTTGTATGGAAATTTTTTTTGGATTCATGAGATGGGGTTAGTGGTTCCTTTAGGGAGGAAGCAGGTCTGAGGCAGGTCTGGTTATACCAATGTCTGGCATCTGGGTACGAGGAGAAGAAGGGCAACTTCTGTATAAGGAAGATGCTTGAAGGCTGATTGGGAGAGTTTTTCTGAAATGGAATTATTCCCCGTGCAGGCCTTACACCAGTATTTCGCTATGCAGGCTGAGGGCGAAGGCTATAAGATGCTATGAGGGATAAGTGCAGGATTGCAAAGTTTAATGTTATGTTTAAGTTATTAAGTTCTTTTTCAGGTGTTGCACCCTGGTGTTGAAAGCGGAGGCGGGCCTTGCGATTATAAGAGCAAGGTGGCCTGGAGTGCAGATAGTCTGGTTGGCTATTCTGCCTTGCCGTGAAGGGCAAGATCCTGGTGTTGCAAGTGGAAGCCGATCTTGTGATGATAAGACCAAGGTGGCTTGGAGTGCAGATAGTCTGGCTGGGTATTCTGCTTCACCAGGAAGGACAAAGACATGGTGCTACAAGTAGAGACTGACCTTGTGATGATAAGAGCAAGGTGGCCTAGAGTGCAGATAGTCTGGTCGGCTCTTCTGCTTTGCCATGAAGAATAAGGCCATAGTGCTACAAGCGGAGGTTGATCTTGTGATGATAAGAGCAAGGTAGCCTGGAGTGCAGATAGTCTGGGCGGCTATTCTGCCTCGTCATGAAGGGCAAGGCCCTGGTGTTACAAGCGGAGGCTGACCTTGCACTGATAAGAGCGAAGTGGCCTGGAGTGCAGATAGTCGGGTCAGCTATTCTGCCCTGCCAGGTATGGCACAATTGGGGAGACCCCACAAGGCGTAAAGTCAACTGCCAGAGAAGGAAGGCTATAGAGAGTGGTCTAGGGCAATTTCTCCGCCCCCGGTATATGGGTCTAGTTCCCAAGATCTGTATAGGGCTGACAGGGTGCACCTATCTGACAAAGGCAACAGGTTCTTTTTGTAGGACTTGCGGCAAGGGATTAGCTCAGCCTTGGCCTTTAGTGGGAGCAAAGACCAAAGCAGAGGCTTGGTCTTGGCTGTGGCAGGTTGGTGCAGGCAAGAAACCGGAACCGGAACCGGTGAGCACCTGATGGCATTTTCCCCATTAGGGAACAGGGGGTCATCAGGAACTGCCTTCAGATTTTCAGGTCCAGGGTGGGGAATGGTGATCACCTCCTCTGGGAACCTCGTAGGGTATGCTCCTCTCTGCATGTTGTCAGGCTTCAGGGGTAGGCGCTCCTAGGTGGTGACCCGTTTGCTAGGCTGCCGGTAGCGAGCCAGACCGATGCCTCAAGACTGGAGCTGGATGACCCTCCTGAGAAAAGGGCAAGGAGGTTGGTCAAGGGAATGACACCTGCCTTGCCTGTTCCATGCTTGCTTAGCTGGTCCCTTGCCACAATGTTATGTTAAATAGTTAATAAAGTGTCCCTTGTTTACCTCCAAATTGTTGTCTGTCTTGTTATTCCGACTGGGGGGGCAATGGAGCTCCCGGCCTCCTGGCAATGCCGCTGGAGGTCCGGGGGCTGTTTTGCCACCCTGGAGGAGGCCAGGGCAGCATCAGATGCTGTGCGTCATGACATGGGCGGCGGGGGTGAGCCAGCTCTGCAAGAAAAGGCTGGGCTCCGCTCCTGCCCAATGACAATTGCTCTGCATGCTTGCCCACCCTCCCGCCCTGTTCTTAGTGTAGGCTATGGCTGGTCGCCTATTGGGGCCAGGTAGGAAATTTTCACCTCTACAAGAGAGCTTAGAAGGCATTTAAATGTGTCACACCATGGCGACATGATACAGAAGTGGATTCAGAAGGCATTTAAATGTCTTATGAGCTCCCTTGTATCATGCTGCAGCAGCTGAATGATGTGGAAGTGGACTCAGAAGGCATTTAAATGCCTTCTAAGTTGATTTCCATATGGCATCACCACAGCAGCGGAGGTGGGGGGCTTGCAAAAGCCATTTAAAGGGACATGTTCCCTTTAAATGGCTTTTGTAAGCCCACCCCATAAACCTCACAAACCATGAAATGGTTTGTAAAATGAAAAAGTTCATGAAAGTTTGTGATCTGTGGTCCTCATTTTTTTCAGTCCGTACCCATCCCTACAGCCAACTATGCAAAAGAAATATTTAAATATAACCCATTACACTGATAACTCTAAATACTTTCTCAATTGTATTAAGAATGAATGATATGATTTATATGAAGTATTTGGAAAGACAAAGGATACTTTTAATGATAAGCACATAGACTTCCACTAGAACTACTTGAAGCATTCTAGTTATATATATGTAGCCTTGCCTCCATAAAGGAAGCCATAACCTTCAGTTTGTAAGGCTGTCAATGATGGGATGTTCTGGAGGTCCATTAATTCATATTGTCACCAGAAGTCAGAAGCAACTTCACAGTACATAACACAAAGGTCTAGGTTACTGCAGGTCTCTACAAACTGAATTGTGTTCCAGTGATATATTATTTTATGCTGGGGGGGGTTTGGGGGGAAACATGTACTTTTACTGTGTTATCTGAAGAATACTTACCCAGAAGTAAGCCCTGCTGAGTAGCCTTGAGTAGGATTCTAAGTAGGATTGCTCTCTAGAAACCCTTTAATATGTGTAGTGAGAATACCATGTGTATCAAAACTGCAGATTTCACCACGACAAGTTGTGCCTGATGCAGTTCCTGGCTCATCCTCTCCTCATATTATACTATGCATGTATCTATCATGGTTGATCTGTTTTGGGATCATATATTTATTAGAAAATGTACAACAAATCTTCCAACCAATACAACCAAGAATAAAGGGCTTTTCTGACAGAAGGATGGAGGAAGCCTTCTTTCATCAGTGGAACATACCTCAGCTGAAGGGAATCATTGGATTCAATGCACAAGAAAAACATTTTGCAGTAAACACTAAAGATCTTGTTAGGGCAGATTTCATGATTGAAACTTTAGTACTTAGGGGAGATTTTCAAAATGGGATTCAGTCTATGGGAGATTCAACAGTTTGTGAGGGGGGGTCATTTCCACCCCATTTCCTGCATTTACAAAACGAAGAACACTGGGGATTTTTAAAAGTCTGGTTTCTACACACTTTCATGATTCAGAGATCCTGAGAAAACATAGTGCAACATACCAACAAAAATATTACAGAAATAACCCTCTTTGAACTAGCCCTTAGCATGCTGTAAAATGCTCACTTACATATATTAAAAAACATAAGATTTTTTAAATAAGTCAGTCAAAGGGTTAGTTGGAATTAAAATTCAAACAAAACACAATGCATGCTTACTCTCCCAAGTAGCCAGTTTCTGTATGGTGATACTCAGGTGACAGAAATTATATGGTAGTTGGGTAGTTATGGTAGTTAGACATTAGATTAAATTTTAATCTGCTTTTAATGTTTTATTGATGCAGTTTAAAATTTTGGAATATTGAAAAGGTGTACTTCTTTTTTGTATGACTGGTCAAAGGACCATAAAAATAAACTGAACTGAGTGTTTACTCATGTGTTGTGAGGAATCCAGTGTCGCCTTTCAAACAAGAGAGCAAGAGGAACAACTGAACACTTTGTCAATTATCTCAGTGTTTTGGTTCCAGTTTTTGCTTCAGATTAGTTTGAAATCTATGTGAGATCACCAATGGGTTATAAATTGTATATTGAATGCTACTGGATTATGCCCAACATATAGTTTCAAATAAATCCTAAAAACATTTAGGCACAATATCTTGTGAGGTTGTCAGATGGCTAGGCAGTGGACATAGAGATGGCCACCGTATATGCTTTTATATGTTTAAACTTGCTGTATGAAAGTACTATGAAGCAGGTGCTCTGCTTTTAGGTGAGATGAGCAATTGTAGGAAGTGATGGGGAAGAAGGCAGATCTTAAGGAACATACTGACAGAATTCATGACCTGCGGAATCTTAACAGAAATAATCCAGCCTTATTGCACCATATCCTGTCGGTGATTTCTCCAACCCTTCTAGTGGCAGTGTATCATTTATACATACAGTTCGACAGTATGCCCCCAGCATTTATTTTATATGTGCTATGTTTCATTTATGTTTGCCATGTCTTTTATTTAAGAATACTTGTAAAAATATTTTTATAAACGTGGCATGAGACATCATTCATCTTTGTTATACGGACAGGTTACCAGTTATTTGGCAGCACCTACATGATTTATTGGGAAAAGGTTCTCGATGCCTGCGGCACCAGTTTCTAGAACTTGTTTGAAGTGAAAGTGATCTCTTGTTGGTGACAGCATGCACACTGTTTGGATTTCTTTCTTTTTTTAAAAAAAATATTCCTTGATTTAACATGAAGAGGAGAGACCCCCATTTCTTTTCAGTGAAAACACTACCTCCACAAACAAAATGAGAAACATAAATCCAGCATTATTGAAAATAAATTCTGTGATTTGATTTAAAATGTGCTTAAGGCTCTTTCTTTTCAAAGGGTAGATCCGTGGATTGAATTATTCTTCTATTTCGTTTTATTTTCACCTACTATTTTTTTATACATGTATTTGCCAATTTGTTGTATATTTTTATATCTTTATCCATTCCGTGCCACTGTTGATGAATTATGTATTGATGGATATTTGAAGTAGCAGGGTGACATTCATCAGCATATGAAATACCGTATGCTAAACATTTGTTTTGATATTGTGCATAATTTTTGTTGACTGAAACACACTCTTACTTGAATACCTATTTCTTTTTTTGTTATATTCCAGAATATGTTTTATGAATCATAGAACTGGAAAAGACACTGGACACAATCTTGAAGAACAGTGGGAAATCAGGTTTTTTATATTAATGAAAATGTGCAAGCACACACAGCGAGCACGCCTAAACACGGCATGGGCTGGAGCAGCATGCACTGATGGAAATCTACAAAAATCAGAAGGGAAATATGACTATCTCCCCAGCATGTGAGCTTCCCCTGAGATTTCTGCACATTGTGGAGGACTAAGATGGGGGAGTGTCTCTTGTGTTACACTGTGTAAGAGAAGAAGATGATGCCCTCTCCTGAATCACTTGGCACCAGCAGAGGACTCAGGGAAGGGGAAGGCTCAGTTTTTGACTTCACAGTGGGATTTACAGATACTTGGATGCAGCCAAGAATACCCTTTCTTATAGCTTATGAGTGATTTCGAGGCATGGCACAAAGTAAGTGAATGACTCACTCTGCCTTCTGTTTTGAAGGCACTCTGAAGGAGGTTGGGGGGATCCTAGCTGTGAATTCCAGCACACACACACAGAGAGACTTGGATCTCATGAAAGATTTCCATGTATACAACAGGACTTGAGCAATTGTAAGTGCTAAAATGTCTCCTTGTTGGTCGCTTGTGCAAAGTGAAACTGATTGTCTCCACGATTTTTAAATTGTTTACAAAATTTGTTCCATAAACAAACAACTCCGTTTAAAAAAAAAAAAACAACTTTTTTTTTTTGCTTGTTCAAACCTTATTAGACACTTATTGGCTTTATTTTGTCACAAAGCATAATGTTATTATAGTCAGGACTGTATGATTTTTACACCTGTCACAGAATTAATGAAACTGACTGACGCTGAGTGATGTAATTTATACTGGATGAGAATCCAGCTTTTTGTCAAATATTATTTTAAAGGAATCAGATGTTTCCTCAGTACTTTTGTTGTATATGCCCAGCCATGTCATAAATACAATTTCTTACAGGCAGTTTTTAAAATATAGATCTTCAAAAGTGCTTCTCACATACTGGTATAATGCATAACCCCGAAACAGGGTATGAAAACCTAAACTGCTCACTTGCATAGATTGATTGAGAAAATGAAATATCCCATATGTACAGTGTCCCATGGAACTATGGGACTAAAGTGCCTTGTCAAGTTTTCAGAAGACAGCAAGATCACGGGTGCTGCCCTTATCAAGACTACGAACAGCTCATATGTGGAGCTGATAAAATACACATGTAAAGGTCAAATTTCAGTCCCTATTTGATCATGAACATCTGGTTGGTATGAGATAAAATGCTCCTTCTGAGCCCAGTGTTCCTTTTGGAGGGGAAAAAAGATGAATTGAGAACTGGGAGAAAAGTGCTATTAGAAATACTTAGTTCTTCCCCCTTAAACATTACTATAATAGTTTGATTGGTTCTAATTAATCTCAAATAGTCCTCAAATCTTTTCTGTAATGATTTTCACTCCCTGCCCCCCTCCAGCCAATATGACAGCTTATTCTCATTTCCTGTAGAATTCATACAGCTTCCGGGTTCAGTGAAGAGCTCAAGATATGTGGAGGCCAAGGGAGGGGGTAACAGCCCCCCACAACCATTTCTTCTGGTGAAAATGACATGGAATAGAAGCCTTGAAGCCCCACTGATCAACATAATGCTTTCAAAGAGAGTTACACAAATCCTATGTCTGAACTCAAATCACACATACATATATTTTGGCCCTAATACAACCAAATGCAAGCAAGAAGTTATTATATCCAGTGCTCCCTCTAAGCTTTGGAGTCTTGTAAGCAAAAATTCTACTTTATGAGCTACTGGCATTAAAGTTGTGAGTGAGCAATTTGGCTACTGCATAAATTAGTTTGCTCCCTTCCTGAGCCAAGACAAAAACATGTGAGCTGGAGCCTAAAAAACTGTGAACTAGCTCACACTAACTCAGCTTAGAGGGAACACTGAGCTATAGCAATATTGGTGGTAAAGCACTCTTGTTTCTCTGCCACCCATTATATCTGCAGATTCATGTGAGTTGTTCCAGGGTGAGGGTGTTGCAGGGTGTGACCCCTAATTACATTTCATTGGATTGTTCAATAACTCACTGGAACATTTTGCAAAGCATTTCACAAATAAAATAGTACACTCTGGTCCTGATACTCTACTGTGGTGTTAGCTTGGTCTTTGCAGGCTTCTGGTGCATAGTCTGGTCAGATTTTAGAGGTTCAGTGTAAGTTTTACTCATTATCTGAACCCATTTCACTTGGATTTCAGAGTGTAGGGGAGTTATGAAGTTACGTGTAACCAGCATGATGATGATGAGGAGGAAGTCTTACTCTCCTTTCCATCTAGGTCAAATAACGAAGTAGATGTTCTGTACTGTTACTTGGAGGCACTAATGGACTGGATGAGGGTGTGGACTAAACTGAAGCTTGGACTAAATGGATTAAACTGAAGCTTGACCTAATACACTGTTGGTTGTTGTAGGATCTTACTCTGGATATTGCGGCACTCCCCTAGAATGATTAAGTTCAGAGCTTGGGGGTGCATTTAAATCCAGATTTATAGATGGAGAGGGAAAATCTCCGCAGTAGTTACCAGCTGCAATCATTCCTTGAGAAGAAGGATGTAGCCACAGTGATGCATATACTAATAATTTCTAGATTGGAAAGAATATGCTCTACAATAGGCTGTCTTTAAAACAGTTTCAGAAGTACTAGCTGGTTCAGGGCACTGCTGCCTGCATATGGACCAAGGTTAACTATTGTCAGCATATCCACAGTTTTTTTTTTTATAATTACATTGGATACATTTTCAGATCCAATGTAAAGTACTGACTTTGACCTATAAAGTGCTATATGATTTGGGACCCATGCACTTAAAAGGACCACCTGCTCTCATATTGTCCTGCCTGGATACACATAAACATTGCCACCTCCTTGCCCTGAGAAAGAGCTTTTTTTTTTAAACTGCCCCCACCCCACCTCACCTCACCTCACCTCACCTCTAGAATGATCCCCATTAGAAGCCCTTCCCCAACCTCCTTTTGGTGGCAGCTAAAGACACACTTGATTGGTGAGGCAGTAATGACTGCTGTTTTATGCTAGTAGCTCTGGATTATTTATGCCTTTTTAAACATTTTATTGTAAACTGCCTTGAACACATTGTGGAGAGGCAAGATACTAACATTTTAAACAATACATAAACACACCATGGTTCACATTATTGAGGTTTGTTGGCTGAAAAGTCCCAGGTGTGTTCAACTTAAAAGCATCTTCAGCTTCTAGAACTATTTCAGTGTAAACTATTAACTTTTCTTTAGGGTCTAGTCATTCAAATAACAGAGTGCTCGAGTCCAGATAGATTGTGATGCCATTTAAAGCTTCCAGGACCATATCACCAAAGTGATAATTTTATTGACCCTCTTCCTGTCTCTTAAACTGCAGATACTTAGCAGGTAAAGCTGTTTTTTTCATGAGTTATCTCCATGCCAAGAATCTTTTCTTTGGCTTTAATAAGAGTGATCATCAACAGAGTAACTGAATAAATAACAGAACAATTTTTATTTACATGGAATTCAGAAGCACATACCATTTCCCCCGCCTTCACCTATTAGGCCATATTTAGCTAAGTCACCTCACCAAGAGACAGTGTTCTCCTAAAACACTTTTCTTAAGGAAATTTCTCCAGTCACTAGGTCTCTGGCTAAGCATGATCCCATTCATCCATAAACATTTTTACTATCTAAACTTGTTGTGGTTTCTCTTAAAATCACAAGGTGTCAGTCCTCAGGTAAAACCATACTGGGAGGTACAATAAATAATAATTTTAAAAACCTGATTACCTTCCCTCAGCTGTTTGTTTTAATGCAGCAAGCAACAACTAAATTTCTCTTTTGCAAGTTTTCATTTTGTGTCTCCTGTGCTGAAAATCTCTCCTGGAGATTTTCAGAGCACTGTAGCTACAGCCCAGCTGCTGCCAAGCTGAATAAAGCATACTTGGATATTTTTCAACCCAAAGTGTTCCTGTGGTCACACTGTAACCATTTCTTAAAATCCTCTGAATACTCCTTTCTCCCAACTATACTGAGGGTCCCACCTTTTAATGCCCAAATGACTCATCATTACCTGGATTTCTAATAGGATTCACCTGAGCAGTCTCCTCACAGCCAGATCCAATTAGCCTTGTGAACTCTCATAGTTCGCTCAAGTTCTTCTCACTGAACAGATGCATGCTTGTTCTGCCTTGCACACATGCTGACAAACAAACAAACCACATTCCTGCAGCCCAAGCACAAACTTCATAAACCATCTCACCTTTCCACCTGCAGTCAATCCCCATCGCAGTTTGAAAGCCAACAAAAACCGGGCTCAGCTTTTCAAATATACAAGGATTGGATCTTTAAGGCTCTACCCTAAGAATGACAACTGAAGAGGCTGCAAGCTGTGCTTTTATGTTGTGTGGGAGTGGGGAAAGAAAGAAGAATACAGAGCTTGGGGATACCTGCCTTTACCACAGATAAATCAAAAAGCCTGGGAAGGACTCATGATAGCAGGCAGGTTTGGAAGTAACATTCAGCAATGGGGATGGGGAGGGATTCTCAGTTGTGCTAGGAACTGAGTGATGCCAGGCTTTGTCTTCCTCAGTTACTTTAAAGAGTTCAGATTTTTGCTTGTTTGTTTTGGTTTCAAAATAGTACGGACCTTGTCCTAAAGAGGGAAGACTTGTCCTGCAGTGTGTAACATATGGTGTAGAGATGTAGACTAGAAGTGGAAGGGGGGGCAGGTGAGTTTATTCATAAGATTATTCAATTTCTTCAGAATGACTGCTCTCTGATATTTGCTGCTCTGTTGGTCCCCTTGATATCCTGTAGAGTTACAGGTGCCTAAACTCCTTGAAATCAGTGGGCATGAGTCTACCTGAGTCCTCATTTCTGTAATATATTTTCCTTCTTTCTCTTGTACTACACCAATCTGTTAAAAAAATTACAAAAACTAATCTCAGAAGCAGCATATAATATTTAAAACAGGTAAATATATTCAAGACTAGCCTTTCAGAGCCCTGGTGAAGCTCTTCTATTTGTGTAAATGCCAGCAAAGGCAAATGAGCTTTGTTTTAGCCACTGGGCCTCAGTATGAAATTTTAATGAAATGATGTTCAATTTGCATATGTGTCTTCTACTAGAAATGGAAAGGTAAGTATTACAGAAAAGATGCTTTGCATCATTCTTCTTATTTGTGTGTAAAAAATTTTTTTAAACCCCCGAAAGGGTAATTTTATTATTTTTTCATTAGACTACATAACTACAACAGAAAACAAAGGGAGGGAAAACAACTAGGGATAAAGAAAAGATACCCACACTAACTAAAAACCCAAGAGTAGGGAATCATATCCGTGTTAAAGTACATGTTAGTAAATACATGTTAGTATAACATTATACTTGAGTTGTTTTTTTTTAACTACTGCTTCAGTATTAGTAGGTTTAGAACACTTCTTGAGCATCTTCTTATCATTTATGTGTAAATTGTGTACAGTACAGACTATGCAATCTTAAAACCTTTGGCTGAACCAGACTCCAGCATTTTCTCTCTTAAAGCAACTTTTAACTGGTAGAGTAAATACATTCAATTAAATTGATTACTGTCCAAATAGCATTTGCTAGAACTAGAGCCCATGCAACTCATTAGTAAGATCTCTGGACTTGGCCCATATGCTTCATTAGTCCCTATCTGGAATCTTTCCTTGCGAAATCATAAAATTCCAATTTTTGCTAAAAATTGTTAGCCTGAGCTGTTATCCCACTGCCCTCCTTCTGTGTCCAGCTCCCATTCTGGAGCTTATGGACATTAAAACTATGTGGGGAATGGATGGCCCCTCCCTCTAGTTCTTATCCAAGTAAATATGCATGCCAGGGCTGTCCATTAGACACACCTAGGATTGCCAGAAGTGGAGGGGCACCAAAAATCAGCTCCAATGCTGTCCTTCCCTTTCTTTCTTCCTAACCCTTCCCTCTGTCAGGGAGTGGGGATGGGCCCTCTTCTTCCTCCCCTACCCCCTCTGTTGGGGGCCATTGCAGGGTTCTTTTCTGAGGTTGTTTTTGCCTCTCAATCCACCCTTGTTGGGAGGTGTGGTACTATGGCCAGCCATAGCTCTCCAGTGAGGACAGTGTCAGTATGGGCAGCCTCCCCATGGTATAGGAGGAAACATAGAGATTGGATTTATACCCCACCCTTTACTACCCAAAGGAGTGTCAGAGTACTTTACAATCTCCTTCCACTTCCCCTCCCCTTCTCACAACAAACACCCTGAGAGGTAGGTAGGGCTGAGAGAGCTCTCCTGAGAACTGTCCTTGAGAGAACAGCTCTGAAAGAATTTATGACTGACCCAAGGTCACACCAGCAGTTGCATGTGGAGGAGTGGGAAATCAAACCCAGTTCTCCCAGATTAGAGTCTGCACTCCTAACCACTACACCAAACAGGAGGTTAGAGACTTCCTTGCAATGCAGGGGCAGCCATGAAGCCATTTTCCTAGGGTGCCAAAAATCTTCGGACAGGTCCTGATGCATGTATGAAGACATGCAGTATGCAGCCTGTCTTTCCATGCAGAGCAGCTGCTCAAGTATGTTTGGAATTGTTTGTGATAATGGATAAAAAGGCAAAATAAAAATGAGTTAATGTTTGGAGGAAAGGCCTTCTACCTCCTAGTGGAGTCCAGGGGGAAGATCTATGAATAGGTTTTGTAAGATGGCTGCTGGGCTTGTTGTAATTAGTGCTTCTGGGCCCAGTTTGCATGATATAAAAGATACTATAAGCTCACTGGGTCTATTGATAAGAAGCTGGGTTCAATTTTGGGGGGAGCTTGAAAGACATTACTTAACTCTCTCACTACAGTGTTCACATCATATGGTAGGGCAGTTGTTTGAAAGATGCCTTTAACCAATGGAATTAACACCCTCTTGGCCTTTAAATCAGTGCAGAAGAGGCTATTTCAGAATAAATTTACATAACTGAACAGAGCCCTCAGCAATAATGGAGAGAATGAGGCTTGGTTTGAGAACTGTGTGTGCGTGCGACACTAGCATGTCCTTAATTTTAGCTGTAAAATGTTACTGCCTGTATCTAAGACTCCATTTGGCTGCAGCAGCCGAAAAGTGATAATGTTTAATCTCTATATCTTCTCATTCTTACATAACATATTGCTCTTGAAGATGTTCCTCCTCTCCAGTACATCATAAATTTGGTTTATTTTTCCTATTGTTTGATGTCTAATTCATTGGTTAATACACATCCTATAAAGGTACCAAATAGTCACACCTTTGAGATAAAGTTCTTGGTTTTCATGTCTCTACTTTTTGAGTCCATCTGAAGAGACATACTTGGTACCTGATGCCACTCCCATTCCAATAAGCGATATTCCTTTGCATGGATCTAGTATAAAAACTCAGCAGATAACACGCAACCAGTGTGATGAAGTGATTTGTACTGAAGTATGAAAACACCAAGAACTAATATGCTGATGTGCTGAATGGGTACCATTTTAGTAAGAATTCTGGAAGATTGAGAGAATATGCTTTGCCAGGAAGACCATTCAAAAACAGCCAAAAATATGCATGTCCTTCAGATTAGCTCATTCATGGTGTCCTTGAGATGACAATACAATGGCAACTACTGTTTGAAAGCAACATATATGTTACTTAATCAAAATACTGCAACACTGCAGTAAAGTTACTTGAATGCAATGTAGTGCTGGTCTGAAGCATTTTGCATTAAGCATGAATGGCTGAAAAATGCAATCAAACACAACAGAATATTTGTGAGGTTGGGTTAGGTTCAAAGCTCCATTCAGCAGTGGAAGTTCACTGGGTGTTCTGAGCCAGTCCCCATTCTCAGTGTCACCTCATGGCTTAAGTGCGTGTGAGACACAGAATATGAACCACATACTCCACTCTGACATACTTGTAACTTAATTCATTCTATTTAAGATTTCTATTTAGACTTTCAATCTGAAAATTAAGGTTAACAGAGGCACTGTGGTACCTCATGCTGGCTAAGGATTCTGGATGCTGGATCTTTGCCCCGATTCAGCCCTTTGCCAAGCTCCGTTGTGGCACAGGAGCAGAGCATTCACATGCAGATCAATGACATTGCTACCCCTGGACTGGTTTATAATCTTCATAAAAAAGTGGATATTTGGTTGACAAGGAATGAAAGTTGATGTCAGTTTCTTGACAATAGCCTTTCTTTCTTCACTGAAAAAACCCTTGCAAAATTAAGTGTTAGTTTCCCTCACATTTACATTCTCTATGGCATATCCTTATAGTTCGACTTAGCAGTCTATAAAATTTCTTAATGCAGTTCAAGGAAATGAAACAAAACTTCAACATAGCTTACATGGGGGGGGGTCCCCTGTACTTTTTGAGCTACTGGAGTACTGGTACAGGGTGGCGAGCAAAACCACAGGAGGTGACCCTCCAGTGGCCAATAAGAAGCCCTGGTGGGCAAGAGCCCCATCTGGCTCCACCAGTTTCCTAAAATCAAAACCCCCAATCGTTGAGTGCCATGAAAGGTGTTTGTAGGCACCAGGGTGCCCATAGGCCCTGCTTTGGGGAACCTGGTCTACAGAATCCTAAAATGCTCAATACCTCAACAGGCCGATTAACTAAATAGCTATCACATTAATTTTCAGTTCCTTCACTCTTCTTTCCAAAGGGCACATGGGAGGCACTGGCATAAGATATGCAATTGTAAATCTGGGGATTCAGGTTCACCTTTCCGTTCATTAATTAATGAGCTAGCTAACTGAAAACAAGAGAGATGGAAAAAAAGTCCTACAAGAGACATTTCCCTCCTTTTTCAGTCAAAATTGGGGAGGGGGAATGGGATACTGCTTCATAGATTTTTTATTGTTTCTTATTTTGCAGTATATTGTGATGGTATTTTGAATACATAGACTGTGGTCTTTAAAATAATTTATTTTTGCATTACCATCTGCATTTTGTTCATTGACTGTGTTTTACAAATATCAGATCACTTGCTTTGAAGTAGTTATTTAGCTACTTCTCAATTCACTACTTTTTACCTGTTTTGAAGTCTTTCACCAAAAATTGTTGTATGAATTCACCTTTGCCAAAAATGTACTACTTTTAATGATCCCTGCCAGCTTTTGAAAATTGAAGGGGGAAATTGGTGTACTAATAAAATAAAATAAAGCCTCCCAATCAAAGAATATTTATTAATATACAAATACACTCAAGTCCTATTCTTTAATGCATGCTAAAAATATTAAGATGTTTTGTGTTGTCATGCTTTGAGTTTAAGCTGTTAATAACATATACGTAATCTGAAACCAGGGTGTAGAACATAGATTAATAGTCAGCAAAATGGAGATAGGGGAAAATGGTATTTCTCTATGAACCTGAAGGAACTCCCAAATGTACCAAAAAAATATTAAAACTTTAAAAATGGGGGATTAAAACTCCCCAAAATAATAGAAAACCATATGTAGCTTTAAGAAAAGAATGTTCACTGAGCTCTCTGTTGCCATTTTATGAGGTTGCTGGGCAACCACAACAATTTTGCTGAGCCTTCCAAGCCTTAGTTTCTATAAAGCAAAGCCAAAGCCACGGGAGGGGGGAGATAGGGATGGATTTGGAGGTCAGAACAGCCTAGAAAGGATCCCCTCTTTGTCTTGTGTCATGTCCCCTGATGGAGGACTCACTGGGGATAGGCCTAGTGGCAACCAACAGACCCATCCTGGCAGCAGTGATCACTATGTAACTGGGCTTGCCACCCAGCCTAGTAGACATGCATCTGGGCCCATCACCATCTGACAGCTCAGCCAGATTTTTCCAGGGGGCAGGCTACCGGCGGGGTGGGGGAGGGAAGCTGAAGATAGGGGAACAAATAAAGGCTGGTTGGTGGGAAGAAGAGAAGGAAGCAGTAAAAGGGAAGAGGCTATGGAGGCTTACATGGAAGTTAAAGAGGACATTGTGAGGAAGGGGACATGTGAAAATGAGCTGTCCCCTGCAAGTTCTTGTGTTTTCCAATCTAATCATATCCTGGTTATTTAGGTGCCAAATGAACTAAGATCTGAGTTGAACACTTGCAAGATGCTAGAGCTGAACAATGAAGCAGGTGAAATTTCTATAGGAACTAACTTGCTTGTAGAGAAAACAGAGCAGTTATATTAAGAAAGGTTATCCAAATCTTTTTTTAAACCAGCTTTTATATGAGCTGAGCTGTCATGCAAAGTTCTTTGATTTGATGTAGCTTCTCAGTCTTTGAAACAATTTACCTTAATTGCCAGAAACTTACTAGAATGAAGAGTCAACTAATCCACTTTAAAAACCAGGAGGCAGATGAGCCTTAAAAAGAGTTAGTGGGAGAGCTGGCAGGTCTAAATAATGGGAAGAGACAGAATTGATCAAGGTGCAGGGATGTCAAAGAAAGTCCTGACATAATTTTCTTTGGATTCAGCAAATGCTGCTATGCATTTTCTACTTTTTGAAACATTAATGAGCGCCAGGTACTTTTTAAAAAGTGAAGGTTAGGATTCTTGGAACCTAATTTTTGCCAGATGAAGAACAATGCCAGTAACATGCATTTAATAAGGCAGAATATACCCTGTTCAGATCTGGCTCTTCAGAAACACTGATGACTATTAATAGAATGGAAATGATGACTAAAGAAACAACAAGCTGGCTTATCCTGAATCAGACAATTGGTACATCAGCATCAGTACCATCTGATCAGAATGGCAGTGGTCTCCAGGTTTTCAGGCAGAGGTTTTTCACATCACCTACTCCCTGATCCTTTTAAATGGGTATGCTGGGGATTGATCCTAGGAACTTCTCAGTGCAAAGCAGATGCTCTACCACTGGGCCATGACCCCTCCCCACCAGTGTTCTCTCTAAGCTGAGTTAGTGTGAGCTAGCTCACAGTTTTTTAGCCTCCGGCTCACACATTTTTGTCTTAGCTTAGAAAGGTTGGCTCTAGAGCAAACTAATTTATATAGTAGCCAAATCACTGGCTCACAACTTTTATGCCAGTAGCTCACAAAGTAGAATTTTTGCTCACAGGACTCCACAGCTTAGAGGGAGCAGTGCTCCCCACTATCTTCCTGATGCTCAGCTGGCATATATTCCCTTATCTCCATAACATCAAAACTCTGCAGTTAGGTTCAATAGCCCAGTTCACAATCCTTTGATTGAAATGGGGTCATTAACATACAGTGTTAAGCACACTTATTGGCTGATAAATTTCATTTATATAATTGGAAGTCACTTCTAAGTACTATCCTCACTCCAACCCAGCAAGCTGTAGATTCTATTCAGGACTGGGGAATGTGTGTCCAAAATCCATTATCTGAATAGCTGCAATGACTGAATGCCCATAACTGGCATCAATGATTGCACTGATAATGGCTGATTCTGCATTGGATTTTCCCTCT
>NW_015173672.1:160-416 GCF_001447785.1 Gekko japonicus | reverse complement strand
TAATTGTATAGCCATAAACATCAACAACATCAGTGACTGTAACCCTTGGAAGAACAGAGGTCAAACTGGGAGCTCAGAGCTCAGAACCTTGGAAGATGGCAAGAGGGTGGCCCCTTCCTCTGAGCAGAACCTGAAGTTGGGTCTTCATCCATCTCTGTCTCCAAGGAGCTCCAAGGGCAGCATCCAGAGTTCTTCTCACCTGCTTCACTTTGTTCTCATGACAACCTTGTGAGCTAGTTAAGGCTGACGGAAAGAG
>NW_015173672.1:0-142 GCF_001447785.1 Gekko japonicus | reverse complement strand
GAAGCAAAGTTCAGGGCTGAAAGCTCCTGGACAGATACTCTAACCAGGACATCACACCAGTTGTCAGATATTTTAGTTGGGGGCCAAGAGGGCAGAGACTCACCAGGTATTACCCTGGGGTTACACTAATGGCCAGTTTGCC
>NW_015173671.1:0-284 GCF_001447785.1 Gekko japonicus | reverse complement strand
CCAGGCTGGCCATAGCCAGGGCCTTCTTGGTGGCAGCTCCATACTGGTGGAATGAGCTCCCAGAAGAGATCAGGGTCCTGCGGGCCCTTACACAGTTTCACAGGGCCTGCAAGATGGAGCTCTTCCACCAGGCCTTCAACTAAGGAGCCACCCCCCCAATAATTGCAAGCCCTGTCCTTCGGAGTCACCAACAACAGCCTGTGCTGGCCATGTAAGAAACAGAACAAGGAGCGTATGAATAGGATAGGTCATCGACTTGTGCTGCTGTCGCCAAACAACATCAT
>NW_015173670.1:322-445 GCF_001447785.1 Gekko japonicus | reverse complement strand
AAATGTGGGGTAAGGAGGAGAAAACTTTTTTTAGGGCTGTCCTGTCCCCCTTGTTCCTCCTGTTTATTGGCCCCACAGGCTGTTAGAGTATCCTTAGAGTATCCTGCAGGCAATGATCCCTCT
>NW_015173670.1:0-158 GCF_001447785.1 Gekko japonicus | reverse complement strand
CTCAGCTTAGAGGGAACACTGCCTGCGAGCACTAAGTAGACCAGGGCCCCCCAATGGTGGTGCCTGTGGGTGCTGTGGTGTCAAGGAAGTGGGTGGGGCCTGATGGGGTGTGGCAATGAACAGTGTGATAAGCAGGGCTCTTTGTGTAGAAAAAGCCC
>NW_015173669.1:0-464 GCF_001447785.1 Gekko japonicus | reverse complement strand
CCAGTTTGGTGTACTGGTTAAGTGTGCAGTTAAGTGGTTAAGTACACAGTTTGGTGTCGTGGTTAAGTGCGCGGACTCTAATCTGGGAGAACCGGGTTTGATTCCCCACTCCTCCACTTGCACCTGGCTGGATGACCTTGGGCAAGCCATAGAGGTGTCCTTGAAAAAGAGCAGTTTCTGTCAGAGCTCTCTCAGCCCCACCTACCTCACAGGGTGTCGGTTGTGGGGAGGGGAAGGGAAAGGAGTTTGTAGGACGCTCTGAGACACCTTTGGGCAGTGAAGGGCGGGGTATAAATCCAATCTCCTCTTCTTCTTGCAGAAGCCATGCTGACTATCTGACATGGGGTTGGCTTGTGTGTATCTATCTATCTCAGCATGAATAATGCTTCCATCAATTTCCCTAAAGCAGAGATCAGACCAGGGGTCATTTGGGGAGGGTGCGGGGGGACACCATCCCCCCGGGT
>NW_015173668.1:0-473 GCF_001447785.1 Gekko japonicus | reverse complement strand
TGTGTAGTTTGGCCTCCTCTCCCTCCTTAACATAAGAAGAAGAAGAGAAGAGGCTGAATTTATACCCCGCCCTTCACTACCCAAAGGAGTCTCAGGCTTACAAACTCCTTCCCCCCCCCCCACACCAGACACCGTGTGAGGTAGGTGGGGCTGAGAGAGTTCTGACAGAAACTGCTCTTTTTCAAGAACAGCTCTGACAGAACTATGGCTTGCCCAAGGTCAACCAGCCAGGTGCACGTGGAGGAGTGAGGAATCAAACCCAGTTCTCCCAGATTAGACTCCACGCACTTAACCACTACACCAAATCCAGCTGGTGTCTAGGAGACCTGAAAACAGTAGAATATGACCAGTAATTTCTTCTTCCAGCTGTGAAGCTCCAAGTTCTGGATGTCATCGAGAAAGCCATTGGCAAAACCTTCGTCAGTAAACGCTATAAGATCAAAATCACCAAGGTAAGCATTTCCTCCTCCTGC
>NW_015173667.1:359-475 GCF_001447785.1 Gekko japonicus | reverse complement strand
CACCGCCTGGCCGAAAGCAGCATCCTGTCAACCTCAAATGTCTAGTGCATAGTGGGACATGAAGGTCGAATTTGAAGGCCATCTGGCGTTCATAGAGGTGAGGCAGTTGCATAGGT
>NW_015173667.1:0-220 GCF_001447785.1 Gekko japonicus | reverse complement strand
CCGGTGGTGTCCCTTCAGTCGCTGGGGGGGGGGGAGCAAGGCGGGAAGGCCCGCCTGAGGGGGAAGTTTACCCAGCCAGGAGCAGGGAAAGTGGAGGGGAGCGCAGAGAGGGAAAGCTGCCGCTGCTGCCTTGGCTGCGCCCCGCCCTTCCGGCTGCCTGAGAGGGCCAGTGTACATGAGTCCCACGGACTAGCCTGGCTCAGGCGTGTGAGGCAAGGCA
>NW_015173666.1:377-479 GCF_001447785.1 Gekko japonicus | reverse complement strand
CCTGTCTCACACGGTGACCAACCAGTTCCACCGGAGGTCCAACAACAGGGCACAGAGACTGAGGCCTTCATAAGAACATCAGAAGAGCCCTGCTGGATCAGA
>NW_015173666.1:0-284 GCF_001447785.1 Gekko japonicus | reverse complement strand
TGCCTCCTGGCTCTGTGATTCAGAGGATTAGTGCTACTGTACGTGGAGGTTCCCCTCAGTCACCATAGCTAGTAGCCACTGATAGACTTATCCTCCATGAGTCTATCTAATCCCCTTTTAAAGCAGTTTATCCCTGTGGCCATCGCTACATCCTCTGGCAACGAATTCCAGATTTTAATCACTCTCTATATTTGGTTCTGAGCTGTCCTGAATTGTGATTTTGAATTCTGGTTTTATGTACTCTATTTTATGTATTTTTATTTGTATTGTAAGCTGCCTTGAGC
>NW_015173665.1:238-484 GCF_001447785.1 Gekko japonicus | reverse complement strand
GAAATTTCATTGTGGCGCCTAGTATTTTCCGCAATTGTTTTATTGTAGCATATCTCATAGAAGTACAAAGTTGTACAGTATTCATCAGAATTTTTTCTTTTTTTCTTTTTTCTCTTTGGCTGTATGACGTAAAAATGCATAGAATTCTTATCATTGCTGGTTTATATGTGAACTTTACGCCATGGTAGATGAATTCATTTTTTTAACCAGCTGCTTTCTAGAATAGCGAAACAGAGCTTTTAAAGA